>NW_004799700.1:8070-8608 GCF_000002075.1 Aplysia californica | reverse complement strand
CCACACACACACACAGAGAGAGAGAGAAAATAATATTTTTTCACCTGCATCCTGTGAAACTCCTTCTGTGCTGCGATTCTTTCTTTCTTCACGTTTTTCAGTTCCGTCTTCATTCCTGCCATCTTCTTCTCTAATCTGATGAAAAGATAGTTTTTAGCTTAAGTTTTATGGTATTTGCAACACAGTAAGGTCATATAAGTGCCCAAGATTAGAAGCGTTACAAGAGAGTAACAAACACAGAAAAGAAGGAAAAGCGATAAGGACGAAAGGTGTTTGACATGAAAGAAGGAGCAAACCAAACCAGAGCACCCGACAACCACCCACCAAGTAAGAAATAATATAAAACACAAACCTATTGTCTTTACTAAGCAATAAAAGTAATGGTAAAAACAATGGCTTTGACTGTTTCATCATTATCATCACCATCCTCCTCCTCTTTCTCTGCCTACTTTACTTTTCCGATCCAGTGGCCATTTGAGTTCTCACCCTTCAGCCTGAAATTCCTCCTCCTCCTCCTCCTCCTCCTCCTCCTCCTCCT
>NW_004799700.1:5449-6671 GCF_000002075.1 Aplysia californica | reverse complement strand
GGGGGGTATTAACATGTTCTTATGCACAGTAGAATTGTAAATGGGATGATACTGTGCTGGAACAACAAAGAGGGAACTGCTGCTTTTTCTTTCCGCATCCTCACTATCGTCATTTTTTTCAAAACTTCTGTGGAGTAGTGGTTAGGCACTTTAATGTGGAACACAGGAGACAGGAAATCGACTCTCGAAAGGGGAGATATTAATTTTTATCGAGTATCTCGGTTGTTCAGCGAGGATGTTGCCTCCTTCTCAACCCAGGCTGGCCCTGATAGGCGGGTTCGGAAGCCGCCTTCTGATGTAAATGGAACTGGTGCGAGCATAAAAAAACCCTGCGTAAGAACAAACGTCGAAGTAATAGTTGTAAGGATTACCCTTACAATGAATCTTAGTTTAAAAAAAAAAATTCGCCCAACGTGGGGCTCGAACCCACGACCCTGAGATTAAGAGTCTCATGCTCTACCGACTGAGCTAGCCGGGCAACTGAGCGCCTGGAGCAGGTTAAAGGAGAGTATCCCATACCCCATGCTTTAACGATGTCGCTTCAGTACAATAATACGCGCGCTGTGTATCAAGCTATTCCATCTTTGATCTAGATCTAGATCTAACCCCCCCCCAAAAAAAATAAAATAATATAGATCTAGATCTAATATCTAGATCTAGATCTAGATCTAGGCTGATAAAAAAATATTCTAAAAAATTCTAATCTACTAGATCTAGATCTAGAATCTAGATAGAATCTAGATATATAGAATCTTGGCCTACTATTAGATCTAGATCAAAGACAGAACACAATGATTATTTTGCCTTTGGAAGCTGTATTCCGTTTGGTAAGCCTAATAATAATAGTAATAATAGATCTAGTAATGATAATAGTAATTTTATAGTCATAATAATCATACTGATCATAATATGATCATGATGATCACAATAATCATTATAATGATCAATGATCATAATGAGCACATAGCCTGTACGATAGGCCTATAAATAATAGTAAATGGCATAATGTAGATTAGTCATGACAATGATAATACAAGTAAAAATAATAGTAATTAGAATTAATTACGTGTACATTTATAACATGCAGTTCCATTAGAATCTTTAAACTGTTCAAAGCACTTGACAATAATAATACAAATTAAAGAACATAATATTATAGATCCAGTACCGATATATTCGCACCCCTTCGCCCGATCCATCTCTCCCTCCATAGACATAGCCC
>NW_004799700.1:3016-5069 GCF_000002075.1 Aplysia californica | reverse complement strand
TCTCTCTCTCTCTCTCTCTCTCTCTCTCTCTCTCTCTCTCATTCGCTCTCTTAAATCTCTCCGAATTCCTAACCCCTCTCTCTACAGTTTACTTACATATATAGCATTGATCAAACCATGAGAAAACTGGAAACATGTCCTGGCAAATAAATGTGATTTTAAAGGCTTATTTGATAACATGATTATATCATATTATTTTCTAATATTATATTATCAATATTATATTATGTTACATTTCATTATAGGCCTGTCATAGTAATATTACTATTATAACTATTATTATTTGCCACTGCTATATGTAATTTTATCTTTGAACATTACCAAAGAATTCCAATCTCCTCGAGAGATTGAAAGTAAAGTATGCACGTTTGGATCGTTCAATCAATTATGGCCCCTTTATGCTTCCAGAGGCAAAAGGGTGAATACGCGTCACGTTTACAAGTAATTTATTCAGAACGGTCATGGCCCAAAGACCTTAGAATAACCCCCTTAACGTATCCTGCAATCATAAATGTACAGTAACCCTTTTAAGCGGTGGAGTTTTGCCGTTTCAACCCGTATAGATTTTAGTATCAAGGGCACTGTGGGCCAGATACTCAAGACTGCACTGATCAAGGGCCTTATTTCCGAACGTCTTGTTCACATGCACATGCAGCCAGCCACCAGATTTATTTTTTAAAAAGTTTTAAAAATACCTCGGTTTTTGGACCGTTCTAGACACAAATCAGTTTCACACGATGAATGGGGGCTCTTGTGGCCTAGAGGTCAAGGTGTTCGCCTCTCATTCAAAGGTCCCGGGCTCGAATCCGAGAAGCGAAGGAAACATTTTCTTCTCTAAAATTGTCTCATTTCACCTCCTTTCCTGCTCTCTACCAATGTTCAAAAGTCTGCTTCCGTTTCCATTTTCCTCCTCTGGGCTTCAGACCACTGATCTTCCAGTAGGAAAGATCTACACCTAGCCTTCTCGGAGAAGGGCGAAAATCTCGGAGGTCCCGCGTGCAAGTTGCGCACGTTAAAGATCTCTTGGTGGTCTAAAATCGATAAGAGTAGGCTTTGGCCGCCATCCGGGCAAAATTCAAAACTCTAAAGTGTGAGCGCAGGACATCGATGACATGGTTGATGAGAATAACAATTTAGAACACACAAGAAAAATAATTTCTTATGCAACCCCCCCCCCTTCCCGGTTATATTGATCAAGGCCAAACTATTTCTTTTGAGTTCAAATCTACAATTCAGTCGTTTCAAATTTTTATTTTTTCTCATTTTCTCAAAGTATTCCATTCAAGGATTTAAAATATTCAGTTTTTGGAATCATTATCAGTAACATGATCTCGGAAATGGTAATATTAAATTGCAACAGGGCTTTCAAAAAGACCATTTTCAAAACCCCAAAACTCAAAAGCCATCCATGCAATCTACTCACAAATCTTGGGAAAATTACTCTTGCTTTTTTTTTTTGAAATTGTAAATATTAATAATTGTATTACTTTTAGAAGACTTGCATAGTAGCGAATGACAAAAACAGTAAAAATAGCAAAGTAGAAAAATCATTGAAAATATAATTTTTTTAAAATTAGAAAAAACTAGCGTCGTTTTATTTGGAATTGCATGGTGCACTTACCCTTTAAATTTCATGACTATAACTCTTGAATAATTTTTGAGGTTTAATGACTGTAATTGTTTCGATGTGCTTTTCTTTCTTCAAACTCAAACTCAAAACGCAAGACTTCTGTTGCCTTGGTTACCTTAACAGTGGCGTCCATGACGGAGAGTTCCCTCTTCCGGCAGGCCCTCCTCTCGTCCCGCGCGGCCACGAGCCGACCCCTCAGTGTTGTACTGTGGTGTTGTGAGCGAATCACTTTGCTCTGAATACCACCGGCCTGGAGGGAAGGGGGTATTTATCAATTTTTTTTTTTTTTAGTTGGAACAAACCTTTAGTATCTTCTTACTAATAGTGGACAACAACAACAACAGCAACAACTCCTCCTCTTCTTCCTCCTCCTCCTCCCCCTCCTCCTCCTTCTTCTTCTTCTTCCTCCTCCTCCTCCTCCTC
>NW_004799700.1:0-2373 GCF_000002075.1 Aplysia californica | reverse complement strand
TCTTCTTCTTCTTCTTCTTCTTCTTCTTCTTCTTCTTCTTCTTCTTCTTCTTCCACGCATCTACTACCTGCATCCGATGTCGGCGAGCCAAAGAGTCCAGGGATACCTTCTCCCTCTTCAGTTCTTCCATCTCCTCCTGGAGCCGCCTGTAGACCACATGAACAGACACATCATTTTATTTTCTTCATAATGACATCTTTGACGTCCTCCTGGTAGGATAATTTTATTGTCCGAAGTTTTGTTGAAACTGGGTCGAAAGATGACCGAGTTTTTGTCCCTTAAAGGGGTCCTTTTTGGTTTGTTTTTTGTTTTTTGTTTGTTTATTTAAACACCCGGTAGCTTACAAGGAGCATGTGTATAGATGGGATTTACAATCCCTTTTCCAACGCTTAGACTTCACTTAATAGGGGACGCTTCCATAATTATCCTTACATTAATAACTTATTGAGCAGTACATGTAGTTGTACCCACTATCGGCTTGGAAACCCGCTACACTTTCACCATCGTTTTATGTTTTGGTAAAAGTTTTACGGCACTTTCACCACTTTAAGGTAATATCATAAGTGCCAAAGTAACATGGCATTGCTCACCTGACATACGCCTCGTCAGATGTGACCCAGTCTTTAAGTGGGTTGTATATCCTCGGGAAAACGTCCAGAGAGAGACCCATGTAATGAACGGCTCGGGGGAAGTTTGTGATGAAATACTCCAGGTTTATTGCGGTGTCTTTGATGTTTCTCATGATGTCATCTGGGAAAAATGATACATGAGGCAAATAAAGGACGTTGAAGTCTTTGGAGAATACGAAGCGAAACCAAAACTTCCAGTCTTTCTAAAAGGAATAAGCTGTTGAAGAGAAAAGCCTACTGTAATTTACCATAATTAGCAACGATATCATCATTACCGCCCGAATAGGACAGCAGCAACAACAACAGCATTAACAACAAAAGCAATAGCAATGATAAACAAGGACAAAATTCAATCGACCAACAAGCTACAGTGCGTCAAAAATTCGTGGCGCAGCTTATTGTCAAATATCACCTTACCTATCGAACATAGATTCTCCAATTTATGCACAATGACTTTTTATTAATGTTAATTGGTCTGAACTGTTGAATATTTTTTCAAACACCAGTACACTATTTTCTAGAAATCTCTTTAATAAATACTACCCCCACCCCCTTAGTCGATGATTTCTACAGATCTTAAAAAAGTTTACAACTGGCGCAATGTTGCTTTCAAAAGCAAGTCCGTATATTTTTCAAATCGCAACATACGCATTTTTTGAGAGCTTTTTGTGCAAAAACTGTGTTAACTATAAAATTTAGTTTCTCGTAACAAGTTTTGCCACAAAAAGTGTCATTGGTGAAGTGTGATGTAGGCCATATGAGTATGCAAAATGTGTGCGAGAAGTGGGCAGTGCTGTGGGCAGTGCTGTGAACACTCCCATTTTCCGTGAGACGGAGATTTATAGTAGATCTTATTTCTATAAATCCATAAACAAAAATATATTTTAACTAGCCTCATATATTGTTGAAAAGTATGATTAAGTTAAGACAAATTGATACAAACTATATTGAAAGGTATGAATGACAGTGATTCACCCGTTAAAGAGATATTTGAGGATAAGTTGCGCCACAAGTTTTTGACCGCACTACAACCAACCAACCAACTAACCAACCAACCAAATCAATCAGTAAATCAATCAATCTGTCAATCCATTCATCCATCAATCAATCACCTAGCAGGGTGAAGGCCTCTTTAATCTGTCCCCTCCAGCGAGTGATGTTATTCTCATAGAACTGTACAGCCGGTATGTCGTGGGGGCCGGCTTCTGAGCTGTAGCTGTGACAGTATCTAGTGGAGGGAAGGTCAGTTGTTGTAGTTGTTGTTGTTGTTGCTGCTGTTACTGTTGTTGTTGTTGTTGTTGTTGTTGTTGATGATGATGTTGTTGTTGTTCTTGAAGATGTTGTTGTTGTTGTTATTATTATTGCTGCTGTTATTGTTGTTGTTGTTGCTGATGCTGTTGTAGTTGTTGTTGTTATTGTTGTTGATGTTGTTGTTGTTATTGTTGCTGATGCTGTTGTTGTAGTTGTTGTTGGTGTTGGTGTTGTTGTTATTGTTGCTGATGTGTTGTTGTTGTTGTTGTTGTTGTTGTTGTTGTTGTTGTTGTTGTTGTTGTTGTTGTTGTCAATGCTGTCACTATTGTTGTTGTGGTTGCTACTGTTGGAGGTGTTGGAGTGATGTTGCACCTAAAGTTACTGGTAAGTAAATAATGTTTCATGATGATGGTGACGACCACAACGATAACTATGATGATGATGAAGATGATGATGATGATGATGATGATGATGATGATGATGATGATGATGA
>NW_004799699.1:6510-8607 GCF_000002075.1 Aplysia californica | reverse complement strand
AAAGAAACCAGCCTGATAAAATGAAGTAGACGCGTCTTGCCAAGCTAAATTACAAATGTCCGACGTCTTTCCAAAAATGGGAGCGCTGGCCAGGTCCTTGAGAATCCTTGATACGGCCCCTTTTTTTAGATATCGTTTTGTTTATTGCGTTCGCAGGAGCATACATCATCCGAATTTGTTTGATTTCATTTGGATTTATTCGTCTGGGTTTGTGCAAATCGGTGCACGATTATTGGTTTAGGGGATAGCGCAACCCCCTGCGTCCTCTGAAATGCATAGACTCCTTTGCTTAGCCTTGTCGTATTGACAGTTTCTGGAGGATGCGAGACACAATCCATTCTTGAAGTTCAAGACGAGAATCCAATAAGCACTACTTCACTACCATACCTTTGCGAAGTTCTATCTGCCGGTTACTTAGTTTTGAGAAATATGACGTTAAATATTTTGAATTTCACAACATGTCACGTATTTTCCAATGCAGTTCTTTGAATAACCTGATAACGATTCCGAATAATCTTACGATTTTGACATAGCAGATAGAGCATTTGGTTTCTGACCTCGTGTCCTTAGTAACCCTAACCGGCCAAAAATGTCAGATAGAACTTTGTAATTCTTAGGTAGTGACTAATCGTCATCATATTATCATGATGTACAGTATTGATTCAGTATGCCATTGGTAAATGTTTTAAGTCCCAATCGACTAAATGTTGATCACATACGAAAAAGGCAGCTTCGACTCTGCCTTTTATTTTCGGGAATTGAACTATCATCTTCCGCGTACCACAGTGTAGTGCCTAACCGGTGCCTCCTTTCCTGTATTGATCTGTTACTGTCACGGAAGTGTTTGTGTAGTGTTAGTTTACATTTCGTGTGTACTGTGATTGCAGCATCTGTCATTGATAGAATCAATGTTTACCTGACGATACTGATAACAATGAGTGGAAACCCCCCCAACAAAAAAAGCAAACAAAAAACACAAAAAATATCCCCAAAACAAACAAACAAAACAAACAAACAACAAAACACATACAAAATAAGAAAAAAAACTCCCACCAACTAAAACAAATCCACTCCCCAAAATAAAACACCACAACAACAAAAACAAAAAACAAAAGCAAAAAAAACCAAACACACAAACAAACTAAGCAAAAACAAAGACCACCAAAAATGTTGCTACTGTCCAAGTCGCCGAGCCGGCAGAAATCTGTGAACTGCCCCCCCCCACATTCAAACCAGAACAAAAACAATCGATGATCTAGAGCTCTGCTGAGCTACCATTCCACGTCTCTTATGTTGTTCAATGGACGCCATCTGCTGAGCTACCATTACACGTCTCTTATGTTGTTCCATGGACGCCATCTGCTGAGCTACCATTCCACGTCTCTTATGTTGTTCTATGGACGCCATCTGCTGAGCTACCATTCCACGTCTCTTATGTTGTTCTATGGACGCCATCTGCTGAGCTACCATTACATGTCTCTTATGTTGTTCCATGGACGCCATCTGCTGAGCTACCATTCCACGTCTCTTATGTTGTTCCATGGAAGCCATCTGCTGAGCTACCATTACACGTCTCTTATGTTGTTCCATGGACGCCATCTGCTGAGCTACCATTACACGTCTCTTATGTTGTTCTATGGACGTCATCTGCTGAGCTACCATTACTCGTCTCTTATGTTGTTCCATGGACGCCATCTGCTGAGCTACCATTACACGTCACTTATGTTGTTCTATGGACGCCATCTGCTGAGCTACCATTACATGTTTCTTATGTTGTTCTATGGACGCCATCTGCTGAGCTACCATTCCACGTCTCTTATGTTGTTCTATGGACGCCATCTGCTGAGCTACCATTACATGTCTCTTATGTTGTTCCATGGACGTCATCTGCTGAGCTACCATTCCACGTCTCTTATGTTGTTCCATGGACGTCATCTGCTGAGCTACCATTACATGTCACTTATGTTGTTCTATGGACGCCATCTGCTGAGCTACCATTCCACGTCTCTTATGTTGTTCCATGGAAGCCATCTGCTGAGCTACCATTACACGTCTCTTATGTTGTTCCATGGACGCCATCTGCTGAGCTACCATTAC
>NW_004799699.1:3182-5522 GCF_000002075.1 Aplysia californica | reverse complement strand
CCATACGTCCGCTTATGACGTGCACCAGAAATTTTAACTGAGGAACTTCTGTGGTGTCGGACACAAGTCGATAAAAAATAGCACATTTGGCTAAAATTCCCCGCGGATTTCCATGCTGCATGTGGTGGTTTTGCCCGTTTTGGAAGCTTTGCAGTACGCATTGGTAACCACGTAACACTTTCAGAGCAAACAATTTTGAAACATTCCTTGCTGTCTTTTGTCTGATTTAAAAAAAATCAGGACTGTCTGTCAAGGAGGTCCTTAATTTATGTTGAAGTCTGTAATACCTAGACGCCCTCACGTAAGTCTCGAAAAGTACTCATCCGTCTGTTGAAATGCGCTTGTCTTGCCCTTGAGGTTCGGCGTCGCAGAGCGGGCACTCGCGGCCCCCGTTCGTTTCCATTGGGAACATCACTGTCACGAACTCTAGTACTAAATATAACCTCTTTGACTTAGCGACTTGTTAGAGAGAAACGTAAAAAAGCTGAGCTCTTTATTTAGATAACAAGTTACCCCAGGGGCCACGGGCAAGCTGCACCCTTATCTTTTGATTCGACCATAAATACATTAGGAAGAGTACAACGGGGAAAAGGACATATGTTGCACTTTTATATTTTTGCCCCTATCTGTTGTGGTCTGTTATTTGGCTTACTCAAATTTTGTCTATCAATACTATTTACCACAAAACCCAGGAACAACAACAACACCCCCTACCCCCCCCTACAAAAAAAATATAAAAAATAAAAAACAAAAACAAAACCACAGAACCACCCCAGAAAAAAACCCGATTGTAATGTGGTGGGGGTGACTCATTTCAAGCAGTCCTATATGGGAAGAACGGAAGCAACAGACGCATTAATGAACACCTGAAAGAAAAACACTGGCCTTCAAAGTTTTTTCTTCGATGTTTTTGTTTTCAGTGACCCTTGCCGTTTTTCTCCTGAGCGTATTTACCAACAGACATTAATATTGCTGACTTTGGGGCTGGGGACTGTAAAGTATAACAACAACAACAACAACAACAACAACAACAACAACAACAACAACACCAACAACAGCAGCAGAAACAACAGCAGCAGCAGCAACAACAACAACAACAACAGCAACAACAATAACAACAACAGCAAAACAACAACACAAACAACAACAACAATAACAACAAAAACTACGAAAACAACAATACAATATGAGTAAATAAAGTTCTGAATATACAATCTGATCACTCTAAAACGGTGTTGTTTGCTAATCTAAGTAATGTCGCCAAAAAGGGGCGTTTGGATAACTTTGGTGGGTGGTGGGGACCACCCGGGTAGTTCCAGCTTGGAAATACATAAAGGAGGGTGGCGCGAAAAACTTTATCTTCTCAAAGGTGGCAAAAGTGGGCACTACTGGCTATGTAAATGTTGACAAGCCCTGCTTTAAAGGAAGACAAAAACTGTTCGTTTTACGCAATGTCCTGTATACATTATTATGTTTATTATGTTCATTGACAACAAACAACTTGTCACTTGGATGAGTCAGCGTGAAACGTTCTGAAACAAGCATAACATCTGTTAAAGTAAAGTATATCCCCCCCCGACAAAAAACACCCCTCCCACACACCCCTAAATAAATAAATTATCAAACGAACGAACAATTTAAGGGGAGGGGGGGGGGGGCTACTCCTGAAAGCTATCTCGATTATTACTAAACCAAATTTTACCAAATTTCACACATATAACAAACATAGTAAGGAGTCTCAAAATCCACAATCAAATTTGAGGAAAAAGTTTCGTTTCCATGGATACGACGGCCATATTGGATTTTGTTGACATGTCTTACATAATGAATACCGCACTTATTGCTTTTGGAAATTGATTTTTTTTTTTGCATGCGTGTTAACAAACATTAGATCTAAAATTTGTTTATGTTTTTTTTTCAAAACGAATTAGAACAGTTTTAATAAAAACATTTCTGAGGTAGCATTCAAGTTCGCAAAAAATTCGTGAAAATCCACACTCAAGACACCACGAACAGAAATCTATTCCATATATCAAAAATTCAACTAAATAATTTTTAGTATTACATCTTCTCTTCATTCTGTGAAAATTTCGAGAAGATTGGATAAAACATGGTGGAGTTATTCAAAAAATTATAGAGGAAAGTCGCGTTTCGATGGCTGATAAAAAAAAATAATATATTGACTTTATGAGAAAGTGGTGGTGACAAACATGCCAGGTATGGGAAAAAATACGGGTTTTTTTGGGATCTTATGCGATGAATAGTTGTAGGAGAGGCTGGGGAAACTAAAAATGCCTACAACTCAAATTCCATGATTTTGAGCCAAATCTTGACTTTGGG
>NW_004799699.1:0-960 GCF_000002075.1 Aplysia californica | reverse complement strand
CCCCGCCCCTGACGTGAATAAATTCTAAAGTTGTGATAGGCCTAAGCGTAAAAGAAAACACGAAAAGGTTTTAACTCGAAACGTGCGAATTAGTACAGCAGCAAACAAATAAACCAAAAAAAACTCCCTTGATATAAAAAAAATAAATTACTGTCTTTCCACAGCCTGCGCCGCTTAAGGAGTGACAAAACTAAGTTTCCCACATGAAAATACACTATATTGTAATACTAGTTATAGCATTAACATTGTGAGGAGAAAGAGGGTGGTTGGCGGGTGCTCAGGTGTGGTTTTCTAATTTCCAATAAATGTTATTTATTTCTCCTATTTGTCTTTGAAAGCGAAGACAAGATAAGAAAAGGTGGCTTGTCGTTATATTAGTTGACATAGAAATTAAGAATATTCAGAGTCGAAACGTTGACTGGGAAAGACGATTTTTTACGCTTGTTCAAAACCTTGCATTCGTTTTTAATTTAAATCAGTGAGTTTTGCTAACTTTCTATAATTCTGAGGTATGAAAAACGACATGCATTTTAAGAAAAAACAAAAATGACATGCTTGACAGCCGTGTTTCTGAATAGTTTTGTTTATTTTCTAAGGCTGCAGTTAGTCGAATAATCAGGTTTTAGCCCCGGACAATTTAGATGGGCCAGAAGAGGTGCATTAACATTTTCCAACCCAGGCCAGAACCCAAACTATCCAAAAACTGACATGAATTTTTTTGTTTCTCTCTTTTACCTTTCATTTATCAAAGCTGAAACATTTGGTACTATTAGCGTGGGTGGTGTAATGGGTAGGCTCTCACTCAGGGCCGTCGAGGCGCTTTTCCCTTTCGTCAACCCGCAGCCACCTCCCCGAATCGTCAGCCACCCCCAACCTTTGACACGGGTCAAACTTCCATCTATTTATAGGTAGTTAAATCTACCGGAACATGTATTAGGCGAAGTGATGCGCAATGATAGT
>NW_004799698.1:6478-8978 GCF_000002075.1 Aplysia californica | reverse complement strand
ATTATTATGTTATACGCTGCACTGAATGATACAATATTTTCAAATATTTCATTTATAAACCAGATTTATACTATTGGTAAGTACGCTATTTGTGACACTGACATTGGTTACTAAATAAGTATTTTGGTAGGTAAAACATCTTCAAATAAAAGAAAAGGCAAGACACACTGACGACAAAAATGACAGACTGATGAGAAGTAGGAATCTAAATACTCGCGGACTACACTTGCAAAATGTGTATGGGAAAATTGGAACACCAATCCAAGATTTCCAGAACATCTTCCTATGATGTTGCCACACACTACACAAAAATGTCATATGACCCACCTTCGCAAACTTTAGCTGTCACAGAGGCATCTTCAGGGGCCAAAACGATGACTGGATTGTCACCACTTGGAATGTTATCAGGAGTCAGTTCCTGTACAAGAATATACCAATGGGAAAAAGTAGGCAATACGTTTCAAATTTCGAGTATACTTCTTTAGTCTACTTGAATTAAGTGTTTAACCATTCATACCACCTACATTTGTTTCTATTTAGGAAATACACCAAGAGCACTTATCCGCATTTTTGCAAAAATAATTAGAAGCACAAATGACAAATGTAACGTATTTCCAATTTTTCTATAAAGATGCATATTTAAATGATAAAACCATATTCAAAGGGTACATTTTCCTGAACTGAGGGCAAAAGCATTCAAGATTTTAACGTTTAGAAATATAGTTTTTTTAAACTCATATTAGCCTTCTTGCAATTTATGTAAAAGATTGTATCACAAACCTCGACGATAAACAGCTCTTGAACATCAGATGGGTTTGGTTGGATTTCTTCATCAGCTTTAGGCACAAAGGTAACGACCACACGGACTTCTCCAGTAGTTTCGACTTCGTACACGTATACGACTGGCTCTTCGGTCTCAACTGCTGGCAGGTCATCTGAAATGTTTGGGGAGTCATTTGAACTGGATTAAAAAGACTTTCAGCTCCTACTATACTTACTTTCAATATGTAACATATGCTAGCTCCTCTCCTGAAGGAAAAAGATTTTATCAAACAAAGAATAGATAGCAAAATAAAATCTTCTTATTTCAGATTATCGTAAATTTCATGAGGCAATGACAGATATCCACTTTCAAAGGGCTAAGTTCACTTTTGTGTTCATTTCTTAGAAGTAAATGTCTGGCATCTTACATTAGCACACTAAACTTTTCAATCACGGTGCAGCTTTGCAATGCAATTTATTTTTAAGGGGTTTGCACATGTTCCTACGTTAAAAACCTAAATCTCGGTCCTTCGTCTGTCCAAGAATATTTTTCTTGGAAGAGAACAATCTAAGACCAAATATATCTACTCACCAATGTCATTCTTCAGTGCACTTGCAACCTCTTCTGGTGAACGATCATCATCTGCAAGCAATCATATACACGTCAGCAAAGAATCTGATAATGAAGGTATTCATCAGACAGATTCAAACATATTTTAAAATTCTGGCCTGCAAACATCTTAATACAACTTTATCCAACCCATTTTATTCTGAAGAATTCACCTTAGAAATGCAAAGAGCAACCCAGCTCATCTGCAACAAGTTCTTGATTGTAAATTGTTTATCTGTTTGAGTTATTCTCATCAACTTCCAAATAATACAAAATGTTGGTGTACAAAAGTCTCAAATTCATTCTAAATATTGGCCTAGGGAAACTAAAGACTATTTCATTCACACGATTGATGACACAATCAACTACAGAAAAACGTGTGCTGTAGAATTATCATTGTGTAAACATTCTTATACCCTTGCACAAACACACAAGTACACACAAACACATTACATCCCTACATTGACAAATACAAACATCTAATGTTTCCTCAAAACATTTCTTACATACCATAAGTATAGACATAGGCAACTTCAGTTGTGCCATCTCCTATGAAAATCTGCAAAAAACATAAAGCGATAATATTGTGGTATGACTCTGGAAAAGGCATTCTTATGTCAATATTTACAACTTTCGATTTTTTAGTTCCTAGAATCCTTTAAAAAAACAACACTTTTGATTGACATCACACCTGTCACCAAGTCACAGATACCAAACACTTTCCGTGTCAGTAAAGCACATACATTTCCACACTGATTAATCTGAAATTGCATAATTTTCTCATTCAAATAATTTGTAATAAACAGAAATCTAGACAAAGCATTGTTTCTTTGTGCACCACGTTAATCACTAATTCAAAATGAAGTATACCAAATAGAATGCTTCACACTAAACAACAAAAGTGGTTCCTTTCAATGTATTCTCTTTAAATAACTCTCAACTATAATGACACGTTTTTCCAGCAGAAAAAGTGTAGCAATAAAATAGCAAATAGGTGTAAGGGCGTTAGCCACTTGTGTACCGACGTGGTGGAATCAGGTGTTCGTCAAAATAACGAAATTGGAGAAATCAACATTAGCTAACTTTTTCTGACTAATTTAAACCCGAACAACATCCCCCCTACCCCCC
>NW_004799698.1:0-6378 GCF_000002075.1 Aplysia californica | reverse complement strand
CCTGGTGGTGGTGCTGGGCCAGAGGTTCCTGGTGGTGGTGCTGGGCCAGATGTACCTGGTGGTGGTGCTGGGCCAGATGTTCCTGGTGGTGGTGCTGGGCCAGATGTACCTGGTGGTGGTGCTGGGCCAGAGGTTCCTGGTGGCGGTGCTGGGCCAGAGGTTCCTGGTGGCGGTGCTGGGCCAGAGGTTCCTGGTGGTGGTGCTGGGCCAGAGGTTCCTGGTGGTGGTGCTGGGCCTGATGTACCTGGTGGTGGTGCTGGGCCTGATGTACCTGGTGGTGGTGCTGGACCAGATGTACCTGGTGGTGGTGCTGGGCCAGAGGTTCCTGGTGGTGGTGCTGGGCCTGATGTACCTGGTGGTGGTGCTGGGCCTGATGTACCTGGTGGTGGTGCTGGACCAGATGTACCTGGTGGTGGTGCTGGGCCAGAGGTTCCTGGTGGTGGTGCTGGGCCAGATGTACCTGGTGGTGGTGCTGGGCCAGAGGTTCCTGGTGGTGGTGCTGGGCCAGATGTACCTGGTGGTGGTGCTGGGCCAGATGTACCTGGTGGTGGTGCTGGGCCAGATGTACCTGGTGGTGGTGCTGGGCCAGAGGTTCCTGGTGGTGGTGCTGGGCCAGATGTTCCTGGTGGTGGTGCTGGGCCAGATGTACCTGGTGGTGGTGCTGGGCCAGATGTACCTGGTGGTGGTGCTGGGCCTGTATAATCAGATGTATTTTTTGGATTTTGTAGATAAAAATCACAAGCATTGAATTTTTTCTTGTGCTTGTATTTAAAGTGTCAGGTACATTTCACTTCGAGAAAACCTACACGTTTAGTACACATTTTTTTTTATAAACTATAGTTTAAAAAAGGCTAACTCGCTTGTTGTTTCATAAGTCAGCGTGTTCAGTGTATCAAGGTTGGGTCATCTTTGATGTAGAACAATTTTACATTTTTATTCCGTGATAGAGCGAAAAAACAACAATTTATTACCTGATGTTCCTGGTGGTGGTGCTGGGCCAGAGGTTCCTGGTGGTGGTGCTGGGCCAGAGGTTCCTGGTGGTGGTGCTGGGCCAGAGGTTCCTGGTGGTGGTGCTGGGCCCGAGGTTCCTGGTGGTGGTGCCGGGCCAGATGTACCTGGTGGTGGTGCTGGGCCAGATGTTCCTGGTGGTGGTGCTGGGCCAGATGTACCTGGTGGTGGTGCTGGGCCAGATGTTCCTGGTGGTGGTGCTGGGCCAGATGTACCTGGTGGTGCTGGGCCAGTGGTTGTGGGTTCTGGTGAACGTAACAGATTAAAAGAGTCATATACATACAATGAATGGGATGGAAGGGTAAAAAAGATGAGATTTTGCTCTAGCAAATTATTATGTTATACGCTGCACTGAATGATACAATATTTTCAAATATTTCATTTTTAAACCAGATTTATACTATTGGTAAGTACGCTATTTGTGACACGGACATTGGTTACTAAATAAGTATTTTGGTAGGTAAAACATCTTCAAATAAAAGAAAAGGCAAGACACACTGACGACAAAAATGACAGACTGATGAGAAGTAGGAATCTAAATACTCGCGGACTACATTGCAAAATGTGTATGGGAAAATTGGAACACCAATCCAAGATTTCCAGAACATCTTCCTATGATGTTGCCACACACTACACAAAAATGTCATATGACCCACCTTCGCAAACTTTAGCTGTCACAGAGGCATCTTCAGGGGCCAAAACGATGACTGGATTGTCACCACTTGGAATGTTATCAGGAGTCAGTTCCTGTACAAGAATATACCAATGGGAAAAAGTAGGAAATACGTTTCAAATTTCGAGTATACTTCTTTAGTCTACTTGAATTAAGTGTTTAACCATTCATACCACCTACACTTGTTTCTATTTAGGAAATACACCAAGAGCACTTATCCGCATTTTTGCAAAAATAATTAGAAGCACAAATGACAAATGTAACATATTTCCAATTTTTCTATAAAGATGCATATTTAAATGATAAAACCATATTCAAAGGGTACATTTTCCTGAACTGAGGGCAAAAGCATTCAAGATTTTAACGTTTAGAAATATAGTTTTTTTAAACTCATATTAGCCTTCTTGCAATTTATGTAAAAGATTGTATCACAAACCTCGACGATAAACAGCTCTTGAACATCAGATGGGTTTGGTTGGATTTCTTCATCAGCTTTAGGCACAAAGGTAACGACCACACGGACTTCTCCAGTAGTTTCGACTTCGTACACGTATACGACTGGCTCTTCGGTCTCAACTGCTGGCAGGTCATCTGAAATGTTTGGGGAGTCATTTGAACTGGATTAAAAAGACTTTCAGCTCCTACTATACTTACTTTCAATATGTAACATATGCTAGCTCCTCTCCTGAAGGAAAAAGATTTTATCAAACAAAGAATAGCAAAATAAAATCTTCTTATTTCAGATTATCGTAAATTTCATGAGGCAATGACAGATATCCACTTTCAAAGGGCTAAGTTCACTTTTGTGTTCATTTCTTAGAAGTAAATGTCTGGCATCTTACATTAGCACACTAAACTTTTCAATCACGGTGCAGCTTTGCAATGCAATTTATTTTTAAGGGGTTTGCACATGTTCCTACGTTAAAAACCTAAATCTCGGTCCTTCGTCTGTCCAAGAATATTTTTCTTGGAAGAGAACAATCTAAGACCAAATATATCTACTCACCAATGTCATTCTTCAGTGCACTTGCAACCTCTTCTGGTGAACGATCATCATCTGCAAGCAATCATATACACGTCAGCAAAGAATCTGATAATGAAGGTATTAATCAGACAGATTCAAACCTGTTTTAAAATTCTGGCCTGCAAACATCTTAATACAACTTTATCCAACCCATTTTGTTCTGAAGAATTCACCTTAGAAATGCAAAGAGCAACCCAGCTCATCTGCAACAAGTTCTTGATTGTAAATTGTTTATCTGTTTGAGTTATTCTCATCAACTTCCAAATAATACAAAATGTTGGTGTACAAAAGTCTCAAATTCATTCTAAATATTGGCCTAGGGAAACTAAAGACTATTTCATTCACACGATTGATGACACAATCAACTACAGAAAAACGTGTGCTGTAGAATTATCATTGTGTAAACAGTCTTATACCCTTGCACAAACACACAAGTACACACAAACACATTACATCCCTACATTGACAAATACAAACATCTGTTTCCTCAAAACATTTCTTACATACCATAAGTATAGACATAGGCAACTTCAGTTGTGCCATCTCCTATGAAAATCTGCAAAAAAGATAAAGCGATAATATTGTGGTATGACTCTGGAAAAGGCATTCTTATGTCAATATTTACAACTTTCGATTTTTTAGTTCCTAGAATCCTTTAAAAAAACAACACTTTTGATTGACATCACACCTGTCACCAAGTCACAGATACCAAACACTTTCCGTGTCAGTAAAGCACATACATTTCCACACTGATTGATCTGAAATTGCATAAATTTCTCATTCAAATATTTGTAATAAACAGAAATCTAGACAAAGCATTGTTTCTTTGTGCACCACGTTAATCACTAATTCAAAATGAAGTATACCAAATAGAATGCTTCACACTAAACAACAAAAGTGGTTCCTTTCAATGTATTCTCTTTAAATAACTCTCAACTATAATGACACGTTTTTCCAGCAGAAAAAGTGAAGCAATAAAATAGCAAATAGGTGTAAGGGCGTTAGCCACTTGTGTACCGACGTGGTGGAATCAGGTGTTCGTCAAAATAACGAAATTGGAGAAATCAACATTAGCTAACTTTTTCTGACTAATTTAAACCCGAACAACATCCCCCCTACCCCCCTCTCCCGACCACCGCCACCGCCACCGCCACCGCAGACTCCTTCACTCCCCCCCCTCCCCCACCCCCAATCATCGTAAAACACAAACATTATATCTTAACTTCGCTTCAAGAGAAATAAGTAGTTTTATCATAAGAAGCAGGGCAATAACTTCATATGTCCATAAATTGACGAACGGAACGCCTGGCATGATTAAACCGAACTGTGACAAATTTGTCGTAGACATATTATTCTTCACAATCTCTATAACTCTGAATCTAGTCCGATCACAAAGAAAGCTCTTTCTCACACTTACAGGATTTTCAACTGGCACAAGTACAGAAGGTGTGGATGCTGGAGCAGTTGAACCTCCTGATGGTGGAGCAGGTGTGACGTTAATGCTTGTAACGGGGACATCGTCACCGTCAGGAGAAATTTCAAACAGCCTTGGAGCATCTGGATTATCACCTTGAGGAGAAGCATCTTCTTCTTGAGGCTCTTCCACCATTGGGTATGCGCATACTGTTGGACCTGGAAAAAAAGAAAGGGCTTAAATAAAATATAGTCTCTAAAACCGGAAGTTTCCAGGAGTAAGAAGCTCAGCGAAAACGAGCAAACTGTACAAAAACTACTGAGATCGTAGCACGACTGGACTGGCCGAATAAAGCAATGCCCGGTTTGGTAAACATTTGGAACACTTGTTTCAAACTGGGAAACACGGAGAGACCAACTCTATCATCTGAACTTTTGTCTGCTTCCATCCTTTTTTATAGTGACCCAATTTCTTAACATGGGAAATTGGGAGTCTTCTTTTTGATGTCCTTTAAATAGAGAGTACACATTCTCTATGACGTGTGAACCCGAGTATCAGAACATGGTTAGGGTATTCAAAATAAAAAAAGCAAATCACCTCAGGTGCTCAAGCATATAATAGAAATATTAATAGTCACAATAGTGATAATAGTAATGATAGTAGTAGTAGTAGTAGTAGTAGTAGTAGTAGTAGTAGTAGTAGTAGTAGTACTAGTACTAGTACTAGTACTAGTACTAGTACTAGTACTAGTAGTAGTAGTGATAATAAAAATAATAATAATAACAATAATTATAATGATAAAAAAATAATAATAAAAACAATAACAGCAAAAGAAAAGCCAGCAGTTCCTAACCAGTTATCAAATAAGGGAAGTGATCAAGCTAAAGATTGACAACGAAATAACTTTTAAAAACTCTGCTGACTGCTGGCACGTTGCAGAACAGCAAGAGAAATGCAACTTCCTTGACTGGACGAGTGTCTTTACTTTGGTCATTTATCAATTTTTGCAACAACAGAAAGAGGCTTCTTCATCACGAGGAAGCAGCTGAGTAATAGACAAAAGTATTACTGTTGTAGCCTTTAAAAATATACGACAATAAACCTACAGAAAAAAATCTGCTATTCAGGCCTTAAGCAAGCTCAAATTTATGTCTGCATCACTATTCAAACATGTTACTAGAATGAAGAGAAGACTTAATGATTCATATGGTCTTGACAAAGCAATTCATATAATGTAAAAATTTCATTTATCGTTTGCTCAACAAGTAATTGATCTTGAACTGTTACCAGAGGTTCCTGGTGGTGGTGCTGGGCCAGAGGTTCCTGGTGGTGGTGCTGGGCCAGAGGTTCCTGGTGGTGGTGCTGGGCCAGAAGTTCCTGGTGGTGGGGCTGGGCCAGAGGTTCCTGGTGGTGGTGCTGGGCCAGATGTACCTGGTGGTGGTGCTGGGCCAGATGTACCAGGTGGTGGTGCTGGGCCAGAGGTTCCTGGTGGTGGTGCTGGGCCAGATGTACCTGGTGGTGGTGCTGGGCCAGAGGTTCCTGGTGGTGGTGCTGGGCCAGATGTACCTGGTGGTGGTGCTGGTCCAGAAGTTTCCTGGTGGTGTTGCTGTGCCAGATGTTCCTGGTGGAGGTGCTGGGCCAGATGTTCCTGGTGGTGGTGCTGGGCCAGAGGTACCTGGTGGTGGTGCTGGGCCCCAGAGGTTCCTGGTGGTGGTGCTGGGCCAGAGGTTCCTGGTGGTGGTGCTGGGCCAGATGTACCTGGTGGTGGTGCTGGACCAGATGTTCCTGGTGGTGGTGCTGGGCCAGATGTTCCTGGTGGTGGTGCTGGGCCAGATGTACCTGGTGGTGGTGCTGGGCCAGAGGTTCCTGGTGGTGGTGCTGGGCCAGATGTACCTGGTGGTGGTGCTGGGCCAGAGGTTCCTGGTGGTGGTGCTGGGCCAGATGTTCCTGGTGGTGGTGCTGGGCCAGAGGTTCCTGGTGGTGGTGCTGGGCCAGAGGTTCCTGGTGGTGGTGCAGGGCCAGATGTTCCTGGTGGTGGTGCTGGGCCAGAGGTTCCTGGTGGTGGTGCTGGGCCAGATGTACCTGGTGGTGGTGCTGGGCCAGAGGTTCCTGGTGGTGGTGCTGGGCCAGATGTTCCTGGTGGTGGTGCTGGGCCAGATGTTCCTGGTGGTGGTGCTGGGCCAGATGTACCTGGTGGTGGTGCTGGGCCAGATGTACCTGGTGCGGTGCAGGGCCAGAGGTTCCTGGTGGTGGTGCTGG
>NW_004799697.1:0-8612 GCF_000002075.1 Aplysia californica | reverse complement strand
GGTTGCGAGTCCGAGAGCCTAACCACTAGGCCACCGACGCCACAATTTTTGTAATTTTGTAAGAAAATTATTCTAAGCTTAAACACAAACACGGAATAGTCGAACTAATTACACCATGGTAGAGGTCTAAAGTTAATGTCCTTTGAGGTGCACTTGAGACAAAATAAGGTCAGTAAAATACCACCTTCCCCCCTCCGTAGAAGCAGGTAGCTGTGCTAATTTTAGAGCGCTGCTCGACACACAAGCTTGAGTCCTAGACCTAGCTAGGCTTGTTTGGAGCGGGCGAGAGGAAGGGCTGCGCCTCACACGATTGACCACCGCACGCCTCTTCGCAAAGGATTATTCTTTTGGTGGGAGAGAAGGGGAAGGCTTTATGTTTTCGTCATCGCGTTGTTGATTACTGTTGCGATATGCTTATCCCATCAAATTGTTTATGTTTTGAAAAATTTGAAAAGGCACCATTTGATTGGTGCTGGCTAAAGACCACTCACACTGACCTGCGCAATTAGATTGTTTTAGTACCGGTAGGCTTGTTACCAATCGAACTGGAAAGTGTTTCTCATTCTCATTTTGTCATTTAATTTGCCCCAAAACGCTCACAGAAAGCTGAAGGGAGATAATTGATCTATTGTTTTGCCCCTAAAGTAGCAATCTTTGTTCCTTCCCTTGATTCCCTTGACACAGCCGATGTCATAACACTGTTCACGTATCCCTTGAACTACCGAGGCTGGTCCTGATGAATTCGAGCTATCCATGTTATACTATAGTTCCTTGTTTTCGTTGTCTTTTCAGGAAAAAAAAATTAATGAAGTCTTTTTGTTCACAATGCATACTCGTGTACTTTGACTGATTGTGTTATCAAAGCTTGTTTTCCTCCATGGAAATGTAACATAGTAATAGTTGGAAGAATATTGTTCTAGCTGCACTTCTGAAAGGACAACAATCTGGATCTTTGTATTCTTTTAAGTTAGAGGGTGTTATGATTTTTTTTTTCTTTTTGCTTTCTGACACTGATAATAAGAAAACATCCCAAATTAAATGAGTTAATATGTTTATTATTTAGTCCAAACATAAGAGTTTTTTTTATTTTACTTCTGATCATATCTAGGGAGCTGTTCATGAATTTCGCATCCCACTTCCGATGGTGACAATTATTCAGAGTGGCAAGCATGGCCTTGGGAAATCTAACTGCATCAAGGAGTACATGGTTGTCCCAGGAATTGGCATGACTATAGACAAGGTAGACTGGTACATGATATGCTAGTTGTCATTTTATTTCTGAGTTGTAAGGATCTACTGCACTGCCATGTATCTCTAGAGTTTGCCTTTCAAGTTTTTATATAATTTTTTTAACCTTCATCAACATATCATGAAATCACATTGATAACTTATTTTTACCTATTTTAATTGACAATGTTGTTAATGCATTTGAAATCAATAACCGTTGTGCAATCACCATGATGGTTTTGATGATTCTAAGAGCCTGATGCATTTATTATTTGTTTAAAGATTCAATGAGATTTTAAAATTCATCAGTTTCTCATCATAAATTAATGATTTTATGCAAGAATTTTTTCCAATGCATGTACTAATAGGTGCTCATGTCTTTACTTCTCTCAGGCTATTCAACACATTCAGCATATCAACAGTTATGTGGCAAAATCATTTGTATCCAAAATGGGAGTAAGTATCTTACAGTTATTTGTATTTCATATATCTGTTCTCTTATTTGCTGGAATAGTGTTTTTAATGCATTGTACAAACACTATTTTCTTCAAAGCACTGTGAGCATAAAGATAGAATCTAGTAGTTTAGTACTAATGCATAAAAAATGTTAAATGTTTGATTTCTTATACTTATGCACTGAAGTTAGAATGGAATCATAAATGAAATAAGTCAAGACTTTCAGTAAAGTGAAAGAAAACAAGAGCTGAACTGGGATTAATATTGGCTTCATTGCTGCCTGATTCAAATGAAGCACAATAATAGGAATTCAATTTATATTTTGAACTTTAAGGGACATTGTTACATTATATGAGTGTTAGAAAGACAAAAAGAGATAAAACGACAGCATTCTTTTCATGAGATCCCCTTCTGCTCCCTCGCCCTCATAATGTTTTTTGATAAAGGGATGCAACTATAGCTGAAGCTATTACAGAAAAATATTTTTATAGTGCCGTCAAAAATTCGTGGCTCCCCTTATCCTCAAATATCTCTTTAACGGGTGAATCAATGTCCCCCATACTTTGCTTAGCATGCTAGCAGTTTGAATCAATTTGTCTTAACTTAATCATATTTTTCTACAACAAATGCGGCGAAATGAAAAAACTTGTTCTCAGCCCTTCCCGCATTTAGCATATGCATATAGCATATGTCACAGATTTACAATGACACTTTTTAGTATCAAAACTTGTTACAAGAAATTAATTTTATAGTGAACACATTTTGGGGCTGAAGGTTCTCAAAGCATGCATTTAATAAGCATAATGTCGTTATTAGAAGACAATGATGGACTTGCTTTTAAAAACGATATTGCCCCAGCTGTAAACCTTTTAAATTTTGAAGAAGCCACCCACTTGGATATTTTATTCGTATTTGGTAAGGGATTTTGTAGAACTTGAATATATATAGAAGCAATTTAATTCTTCATAACAAAAAATAATTGTCATTTACAACATCTAAAAATATATTGTCTATAGTTTCAAGTGTGTCCATAAATTGCTATTCACAAGCTATAGGGAATGTGGTACCTTAGAGAAGCAAGCATGTCTTGAGAAGAGACAGACAGACAGACAGAGACAGACAGACACAGACAGACAGACAGACAGACAGACAGACAGACAGACAGACAGAGACAGACAGACAGACAGACAGACAGACAGACAGACAGACAGACAGACAGACAGACAGACAGACAGACAGACAGACAGACAGACAGACTTCATAACTGTTCCCACATTTGCTATTAATGTATGAGCTTGTGTGCATAAAACAAGTAACATGGTGTTACAAATTGGTCTGAGGTATCTCCCAGTAAAAGTGTGCTTTGAAAAGCCAGTTCATTACTTTTAAACATTAACTCTGTTTCATTCTCCTGTGTTATTTTTGCAGGTGTCTGCCAAGTTTGTGAATGAGTCTGGTACTTTGTGCCCAACGCTGGACACACCCACACAGGCCCTTGACCTACTGCAGGAAGCCATCAACGCTCAGGGACTGACCATCGGGGAAGACATGTATCTGGCTGTTAATGCTGCTGCTCATGAGTTCTTTGACTTTGTAAGACATCTATTTTGACTGTGTATTTATGTAGCTTTGCGCCCTTTGTGTCGCTTTTTAGAAGAAACCGCACACTCTTCAGAACTCAAAATTGAAAGGAAGGTAGTGTTCAATATTACTAAGAACATGATAGAGCCAAATTTTCATGGTTTTGAGATTAAGAATTTATAAAACAATGATTTTTAATTGCTGTGAATTGTTTTAAAATGCTCCAGAATTCAGCTGTTGATTTCTTATTCCACAATTAGAAAAATGTGAGGATCTGCTGTATAGTATAGGTTTAAAGCTGCAGAGATAAAAGTAATGGTACTCACCAAAGTGTTCGTGAAAATATGGCCACAGGCACAAATCCCATTCGCACTGCACGGCTGTTCAGTTTCACTCTCCGAGCGGCGCACTTAGTTGTAGCCCGTCTGACCCTTCTGACCCCTGTGACCCCTCGCGGAAGGTAATAAATCTCGACGCGTTACGCCACTTCCACCGGCCTATCCCTAGATCTGACCGCTCTGCGCGGTAAGGGTACAATTTCCAGAAATTAACTGGAATTTACAACATAGTACTCCCTTTCTCCATCCCGTAAACCTTGGAGTGTTGTATACTAAATAAAAGCTCAGCATCTCCTCTATAACCCGCAGTTTGAGTTTCTATCTCGTTTTCTACTCCCTTGGGATACCTATATACTACCACTGTTGTACAGCTCTGTGTTATTGAAGTTTTTGGATTTAAAAGAGAATTTTGATAATTCGAGCCGACAATTTTTGTTTTAACCTTCATATTTCTTTTTATAAATCTATTCTCTCCATTGTGCTGAAAAAATCTCAGGGTAGGAGCCAAATTTCCATGAACTAGCGCACTTTATGTGACTAGTCTAGTGCAACGCTCAGTGCAAAGAAAAACTCTGTGAAGCGGGAACTTGCCGTCTGACTTTCTTGTGTGTTTATAATTATTGAGCCTTTTAACATCAAAGATGGAACACTCTTATAACATCCACTTTGAGAATTTAAACAAGTTGTGTCGTACTTGTGGTGAAAGAAGTTTAAAAACTAAAGATTCTCAGCAGCGTCGATTTTTGTGTAAAAACTTTAAGTTTGACTTATTGCAATATTATAGACTGAACATTGACAACGACACAGCCGACAAGCATTCCAACACTCTGTGCAGGAAATGTGGCTCGCGAATATACACACTACGGAAGCAAAAGAGAACAGTCGGCATAAAAAGCAAACAAAAACAACTGAAAGCTGTGTTTGGAAGCACACCGTACAGACATCTGCAGATTTGAAGGCCGCACTCCCTGAGCCGGCGGAAAAACGCAGGAAAAAGTAAACAGGACTACAAGACGATTTAGACGATTCAGACCATTCACGGATAAAACATTAGTTCCTAAACAGTTTTATAGTAGTATGTTTATCAAAATATTGACTATAGTAACATCAATTCAGCTGTGAAGGTGTAAAGAACGGTCTTCATTCTCATGTGAAAAGTACTCGTGCGTTGGCTGGACTCAACTGTTTTCCCACTCACTGACAAGACTGTGTGCATTAATCAACAATAGCAACAAGACTTTTTGGTCCTACCTCATAAACGTAAGTGTGTTTGAAAGTTCAAAGTCTGACTGTGAGCTGAAAATGAAGACTGTAACAATCTGTCGGTCCATTTATTTTTAATTATTTTTTTAAAAACATTTTTGTTTGTAATAACCGATCTATGATGAAAGCCACTTTCCCCCTCTTTTAAACAACACTTTCTTTTACTTCTCCGTGATAAAAATAATACTGTCGTAAACTACACCTTCGTCTTCATGTGATCATTTGGTTGTTGTTTCATTGACTTTCTCGGCTTTCATAAGAACTGGTGTTGTTTTATGTGTACAAAACATAACATCGCGGGGGAGCCGCTGACCGCGAGGCCGAGTGCCCGCAGGTAGCGTGACCGGGGCGTGACCTCGTCTCGGAGGTCAGGTCGACCGGCAACGAAGAGATCCTGAGTGGAACAGCCGTGACTGACAAGCACATGTTGGAACTACTACAATTATGATATAGTCATTGGGTGCAGCTCATTGGATGGAATCTTATACTAAGAATTAATTTGGTTGTAATGTCTAGTTTTTTTCAAAAATATGTTTCGGAAGAGATTATCCATGATAAACCGTTGCAACAGTATGTTATGCTCCATGCCTTAAATTCAGAGTGAAATCTGGCTACAGTGTGATGAGGTGATATGCATGAGTGTGGTTTTGTGAATGTCCCTGAATACACTTGGTCTAAACCAGATTTCAGAACAGCAAAGTCATGACCATTCATGTTTACTGTAGAATTAAAAGTTCTTGTCTGGTTGAATGTAGACTAAATGTGTCTGTAAGTTGCAGATCCCCAAGTTAACCTAATTTCATCTGTTACTGAAAAGTGTTCTACCTTAACAGTAATTTGGAAATGCTCTGTTTCTTTTTGCAGTTTATATTTATGTATGTTTTCTGTTATGAATTTTCCTTAGGAAAAGGGCAAATATGAAATAGTAGCTGGTCAGCTTAAGACGAATGACGACATGGTGGAATTCTGGGCTGATATGATAGCCAAATACCCCTCCATTGTGGCTGTCATTGATCCATTGAGGGGACAGGTAAGCATTTCATTGTTAAAAGTGTAGAAATAATCATGACTTGTGGAGGTGTCAGTATGACTGAAACACCTGATTTTCTTTTCTTTGAAGTAGGGGATGAGCTTTAGTAAAAATGTTATCTAATATAAATCAAGCGTGGATTTTTTCATTTTTAATGGAATTTGTAATGAATGCGTAAAGTTAAATGCATAAAGAAATTAAATTCATCATAACAAAAATAATTGTCATTTACAACATTTGAAAATATTCTGTTGATGGTTTCAAGTAGGTCTAAAAATTGTAGAAACTCTAAGAACTTGAATGTGATAACAATTCTATGAAACTGGAATCACACTAGAAGTAATCAGCAACTGAAAAACATATGTTGAGAACACTAGGTTTGACTTTTTAAACCCTGAATGACTTTCACAGCATTAGTCAGGAAATCCTTCATCCACAGAAGAATGCAAAATGCGTTCATTTGTATTTCTCATTAACTGTTTCATTTTTTCTGCAGATCCTTTTCCTCAACAAAGACAACATGATACATTCATGATTCCTATATTATCAGCTTCTGCATGAAATCAATTTTGCTTTTATGTATGACATGACTATTTTCCTGTACAATCTGAGTTGTTTACCTAAATTGTACAGACGAGCAAAAATCCCCCCCCCCCCAAAAAAAAAAAAAAAAAAAAATTATTTGAAAATATTTTCAGAATCTGATGTTCAAAGAGTTAAAGTTACACCTTTAACTAAACAATTTTTGTAAAATATTTTTTTACAGGATTCAGAAGCTTGGATGAAGCTGTGTGAGCGTGTCAGTGAAGTGACATACATTGTGGGTGACCATTTCTATGTCAGACCAGGTCTTTTGAATCAAACTGAAATCCCTTCTCCAGTGCGCACAAGTGGGATTGTCATGTACCTGGAAAAAATAACGAGCGTGTCAGACATCTACACTTGTGCCAACAAACTTCGTGGTGAGGGATCACTTTTTCTTTGCTTAATAAAGTTCATACAGAAAGATGAACATAATATTAATTTTGATAATAAAGTAACTGTGATATTAATGATAATAAAAGTACAGTCAAACCTCACTGTACCGCCCCCTGTTGAATCACCAGCTCCACTTACCGCAAGGTTTTTGCATTGTACGAAAAGAATCCCCCCATATAAACATGATATTTGCGCCTTCACAGCACCATCTGTCATCCGCCAAATATTTTAGCTGTACAGCCCTTATTAAACTAGTGCAAATTTACCATGTTGTACCGTCAGTGAACTGGCAAGAACACCTTACACACTAGGCTACACACAGAGCACAGCACACCCACTCAGTGGTTGCTTCACTATCTTTCACACACATGTCTCACTTTTCACTGATTTGCTATCTTCCCACCCATCCCACCTCTCCACCCTTGTCTTGTAGATTTCAGGCAGTATGAATTTAATAGATCTACAGTGATGCAGTGCATCACACACGAACACAATACAATTTGGAATTCATAAAAGTACAATTAAAATAAAACACAACTTTGTAATTCAGCGTCAAATTTCGCTCCCCGCATGAATACGACTAAATTTGATGAGGTGATTATGAAAATGCGATTATTTTTAGGACATGGTCAACATTAAACAAAAATTGAAATTGACTTTTTATTTCGCCTGGAGAAACTTTAAAGGAACCCCATCATCTTGGCCCCCCGGCAAAATATCTGACGTCGCCAGATATCAGCCCAATAACTTACAGGCTGGCAATCTCTGGGGCTTTTATTTAATGAGGACTCATGCTCAAGTCAAAGTGACAGATCGAAGGGACATAACTCATTACTTTATCTTGTGATTGGAAAGCAAGTTCCCTTGATGTTGGGCAGTCGATGTTGTATTTAACAGAAGACATGAAGACCTTCGTTGTACCGTCAACTTCATGCTCATCCCAAGGTTGGGGGGATAACGGGGTTTGACTGTAATGATTTAAAAATCATAACGATTAAAAAAATAATGAAAATAATGAGGGGGGCTCTCATGGCCCAGATGGAATTCCCCCAGAAGTTTTCAAGGCGGATATCGACACTGCCGCAGGTATTCTTCATGGAATTATTTGCAAGATATGGGACAGCGAAGAATTTCCATAGGATTGGAGAGAGGGATTGCTTGTGAAACTACCCAAGAAGGGAGACCTGCATGAGTGTAAAAACTACAGAGGAATCATAAAAATAATGAGGGGGCTCTCATGGCCCAGAGGATAAGATGTTCTCCTTTCATTCAATAGGTCACGGGTTCGAATCCGTATAGTGACAGAAAATTTTCTTGTCTAAAATTGTCTCCTTTCACCTTTTTTTCTGCTCTCTATCAATGTTCTGTCGTCTGCTTAAATTTTGTCCACACTTTCTTCCCCCACCCCTTCACCTCCTTTGCCCCCTTCTCTGGGCTCCTGACTCTTTCTGCAGCCTTTCTATTGCTACTCCTTGGCTCCTTCTTACTGCTGTCTTTCATCCACACCCCTGATCTTATGGTAGGAAAGATCTACACCTAGCCTTCTTGGACAAGGGTGAAAGATCTCGGAGGTCTCGTGCACAAGTCGCGCAAGTTAAAGATCTCTTTGTGATACGAGTAGGCTTTAGCCGCCACACAGGCAAAATTCAAAATTTCCTACCGACTGAAAATGTTTAATGTGTCCCGCCCGCTCATACTCATATGACCTTATGCAGTTGTGAGTGCAGTAAAACACTTAC
>NW_004799696.1:0-8702 GCF_000002075.1 Aplysia californica | reverse complement strand
AACAAAATTGAAAAGAACAAACCAAAAAGTTTTGACGGCTTTTTCGCCGACACACGTTGAAGTGTGTAACGAAAAAAAAGAATAAAAGTAAAGGCATTGTAAACTTTCAAGAAAAAACGAGAAAACACGTTTTTGGCAAAACGTGTTGTAAACACTTTTCATAACAACAAAATAAACAAATGTTGTTCTGACCGACTTTCTAAAGTGACACAAGCTCAGCTTGTCAATCGCCAAGTCAAAATTCGTGAGACTACTCATACAGCACCAATTTGAAAACTGCCCACTTTCTTTTGCTCGCCAGTATATAATTAGGAAAAACACCTTATGATCTCACTGGATGACTTCATATTTTGTTTGAAGGTGACTGGCTTCTTGTTGTGGTGTCAAATTTTTAAGTTTGAGACATGGGACTTCATTTTTATCACAGTTCAGTACCATTTAACATTTTATATCAGTTGAGTTCTAAAACTGGCCTAAAGACTGGACCAACAATCCAATTATTATATTTCTTGTGTTCATTTCTGTTCTTTCTGTTACAGGTACGAGGAATGAACTGGACTTTCATAGTGAACAGAAAGGAGGAGAAATCGGAGACATTCACCACTCATGTCTCTTTTGACAAAGGAGGCAACTGGAGAGCCTTGAGAACCAGCAAAGAACTTCAAGCACAGTGTAAAAATGTGAGTTCAGTTTTTGCATTGTTCTTCAAATGAGTCTTCCTTTCATATTCTATATTATTTTTGTGTTGATTGTCATAAATAAGAGAAATTCTATTCTCATAATCTCTCGACTCTTGTCTCATACTTCTACTTTTATCAAATGCAAAGTTACAATTGCGTATGCCTTTTTTTTGGTGTGTCCTTAAAGAATTAATTGTATCTTACATATGATCCTAAATTCCATTTTTCAAAATTGCTTAAATGCTTGTATGAATATTCAACTGCCCAATGGCAAGCTCTTTTCAAGAAACATCTTGCTAGCATGTGACACCTTGTACATATTACGTCACTAAATATGATTGTAATTCCATTATTTTTTTTAAAAACCAAAAAAAAAAGCAGAATCGCATGCCCTGAATTGGTGAGATGGTGATTACTAATAATACCTTTCTACACCTCAAAGTTCATTTGGAAAAGTACCAACAATTTGAGGTGTCTGGCTGACCTCAAGTCACCAAGGAGATAATGTTCTCTATGGGGAATCCCAGGCGTCAACTAAAATTCCACTGCTGGTGCGCTGTGAGAAATAATTCAAGCTTTCCTTCAGATAATTTTGTAAAATGTTTTGAAGTAACAATATTTATTCTTTTTTGCACAGGGGACATCCCGACTATGATACAGACGTCGATGTGGTTCACATGGAAGAACTTGGCTCAAGTATGAACTGTAAACGTAGAGTATAGAAGTAGAAAACTTCCTCTAATTTGTCATTTTAATCAGTACCTAATCATATTTTTAAAATTCTGTGGACAAACATATTGATGTTGTTTCTGTCAAGTATGTTTGCATCAAAAGAAAACAGTTGGGCATTATGAGACTGGTTTACTTTTACAAAAAGAATTTTTTTTAAACACACCGTAGACCCTATCCATAGCAGTCACTCTAGATCACAGAGAAAAGTGATCGTTATAAACAGATGACTGAGTTATGGTCACTTACTAAATTTGACAAAGTCAACGGATGGCGTAAAATCTGAAATCTTAATTTTATCTTTCCATTTCATTTCCATCAAACTTGTTGTCTATCATAAGAGCTTATTTGCGTTGATTGAGTGTACACACTCAGTTTGGGGACGAGTATGTGGAAAAGTTTTATAGCGAGTGACCGCTACAAGCAAGTTTTGAGACCAACTTGTCGGGTGACCTACCATGACCCCAGCGGACAGGGACTGTTATAAACAGGTTAAAATATAAAGGAAAAGCACAAGGGTGCCACGAAACAGTGGCCTTTAGTACAGGTGACTGCTGTGGAGAGCTGACTGCAAATTGTTTCATGATAAGTTTCTAATACTATCTTCATATCCAGCCAATAGTGTTGTAATCCATATATTCAAGCTTCAGGGACCTTTTTTTATAGTAATTTAACCATTAACATATGATCCTTCAGGGGTGTCAAATAAAAGACACCTACTATTATTTGTTCATTTAAATTAATTGGTTTTGCTCATTTCAGCACCATCACAAGCCATCTACAAATCTTGCATCGCTCCAAAATGTACCAGGACACAAGAAGACGTACAGGGTGTAGGGCCCTTTTTGTCAGGTACCCTGCAAGTGCACAAGGAGTACATGTTCATTCAAGTAAGTGCAATAGATTCTATACTTGATTCTCAGGTCACTAGTATTTTATATGTGGCATGATAATTTGTTGCTTTTTATGCAAGTTCACTTCTGGAAGCAGTTCTGTCTTGTAATGCATGCTTTTGTAAGAGACTCAAGGCCTCAGTTCTCATGAAAGCATGTCCACTACTTTTGTTTCAACCCCTACGTTGCCAGAGGATGTGCGTTCCTACTGTCAGCACTGATTTTCGTCTAAGCTCCTTGGCCAGGACAGCAGTCTCATGTCTCTGTGTTAGTGGACTCACTGTCTAGATCTAGCCCACTCATTACATACTTTGGACCCCAGGTCTTCGATAATGTTATTTTCCTCTTTCCTCATTCGGTATATCCCCTATCCTACTACCCATACTTGCAAATCTGAGTCAAAAAGTGAAATTTTCTGCCTTTTTAAGTCATTTTGGTGTTTACATATTAAGAGACTAGTCGCGTGTTAATTAGTGGCTTGCAAGTCTAGCAGTAAACTAATACTAGCCTGTTTGATACTGATATGGGCATTTTTATTGCATAATTCAAACTCTGTACAGAAGAATTAGAGCCAGATGATTAGTGTGACATATATGTAACGTCTTAAAGACAACCAGGAGCAGCAATTTTTGCCAATTTCTGTAATGTCCATGGTATGGCACAAAACTAAAACTTACGTATTTTCATGATACATCATAACGCAATGAAGGGGTTATGTCAATGTGGATTCTGTAGGCAAAATAAGAGTAGTGTCGATTAGCTCTTCAGCACTGTGTTTGCTAAAGCATAATGTAGACTTTGATAGCACATTTGTTAAACCTTGTGTATGCCCATCAGGGGATCATTGCATAATGTGTGTTTTTTTAAGGCATTGAGAAAAGTTTTAGAGATGATGGTAGTTGACATTCATCTGTCTTGGCCTGTGTCTGACACAGCGCCGAATCAGCGGTCATTTAGTTTCGCCAGGCTGTACGCTGCTAGGTCAGCGTGACCGGGGTCAGCTACTGGTCAGTCTACCTGCGCTCACTCCACGCACAGGGTTACATACAATTTTACACAGTTTTGTTTCAACGCTCATGAATGAAAGCAGGGCTATCAATATACACATACTGTTCCATCTTTGAGTTTCTACTTTCAATGTAGTTTGTGAAAACGCTACAATGATATCTAGTATAATTTTTTAACTGCATGTGATCAAATACAGCCGTCTATTATGTGGTAATTAAGTTAATATACACCGAATTAAAAGTTATGTAACTACCAAAGTACTGTATAAAATTTACTAAGACTCGCTCTGAATAAAGACAATTAATGTGGACATCTACTTACCAAAGGACATCATTGTTGGAAGATTAGTAATCCACATTTTTGTATTTTTGCTCAACAGCCAAATTCGTTGGGCTTGTGATGAAATTCACATTACAGTATCTTTCATTAAATTAATGACACAGATCTATTTACACATCTTGTACATCTATACGCTTATCTATGGCGCCGGGGTTGTTTCTCGGTGCCTGCAGCCTCAATGCGCAGTGAAGGTGCTGTCTGGAGCAAATGTGCGATCATAAAGTATTGTAGTTTTTCCGTACTGTTTACAATGCCTTGAGCCCGCTTTTCAATTTTTGAAATAAACTGGTGACAGCTTTAGGTTCCTTGTTCTCCCAGCAGGCCCAGGTCAAAGCCGTGTTGTGTTATGAATGGAATGCAGTGTTGTTCAAAAATATGCTGTTTGGGGATTTTCTTTTTTGGAAAATGTCTTCTGTACAGTTTCATGTACGTGTCTATTGCTTTCTGAATTGCTGGAATAGAGGTTTTCGGAATAGGTGCGCTGTGTGAGACGTCATTATGAATTTGACTGTATGCTTGTTTGAGAGAGTCGAAAATCAACCTATAATGTGCTCGTTGTCAACAATGATTGAATCTTAAAATTTCCCTTTGCAGTGACTCACATGTCCTAGCCTTTCTTTTCAGCCTCTGTTGTACTTTAGTCACGTTCTTACACCCGCAACGCGCAACAAAATTCATTCAGGGAGGAGGAATTTCTCTCATGTGTGTGTTCCATTGGGAGATTTCATTAAACCTGCTAGAAATGAATCTCGGGCAAATGGATTCTACATAATATCGTAACATAGCTCAGTCAACAAAGATGAAATAATTTATACACAGTAAGCACAAATGTGTCTGTCTTTCATAGAAACAAAAATCTATTAAATTAATGGAGAACTGTTGAATTTATAACAGCATAGAATCCAGAATATACAGTTGCAGGGGCCAAATAACAAGGCACTGGATGAGAATCAGATGTAAACGACTTAATATTGAAATAACTATTCTTCAAACAATGATGAAAATTACACTTGTAAAGTTCAAATATGTCATCAGTGCATGTACCAAAATTTGTTGAGATTGAGCAGGAACTTTGAAAATTAAAAGTGAATTAAGTGCAGCACACACATATTAAATTCAATGAAATTGAGAACATTTTGCACACACTGTAACATCAGCAAATATCGTCGCATTGAGATCGGGTTTTCGCAGACTGAGAGGGGGAATCTCGCTCTTTTCTTTTTGTATGGACTAATTCGTGGTTAGAGTGAGGATACTGCCGATAATTAGTATCAAAAGTGTCGATTACGCGATGACCTGGCCGCCTGTAACTGATGCGCAATCGAGCGGCCAGTGACCCCCGCGTAACCCGGCATGCGGCGATTCCGACAGTGATTTAATGACTTCCAGATGTCGCTGGCCTGGGAAACTAAGAGGCACGATTTCGGCCAGTTTTCGGCGCTGTGCCGGATTTATTTTTTTTGGGTGCCACATCTTTGCCAGTTGAAGCTAAATACAAAATTGTGCTGAACAATGGCCGAACCAAAGTATTATAGGAAAATTTTCGTTTGAGTCTGGAGAAACACCAAAAGGAAAAACTCATTTAACTGTACGGATCCACAAATTGTGGAAATGCTAATGTTACAGATAATGATATAAGTGAAAATGAGGATCATGCTGATGGTAACCATAATGTTGCTACTGAAGAGAAATGGGAGATCATGATGATAAACTGTGTTCATAATCTAATTTGTTTTGTTGCCTATTTATTGAACTCCCCTCTCAGACTCTCTCGTTCCTCATTCCCAGCTCCTGTAATGCGTGGTAGGTTATTGAGTAGTACTTGGCCAGATAATTCTTATCATTTTGTTCAAGATCAGATTTGAGGCAGATTCAGGCTGTTTCATAAACAGGTTTTTGAACCTGGAGCAAGTATATTGGGACAAAACTCTATTCAGTCCCAAGATTTCTTTTCATGTGCATCTCTGTCTTTCTTTTTTTGATACTGGTAGTGTTAAAGTTTAAAAAGTATTTGGTTCATCTCATCTACTTCATGCAAATTTTTTGTAAAGAATATTTCTAGTTTTCATTCTGAGTAGTATTCATGTTTGCTTCTGTGGTGATTTCATGGTTCGTTTTGATTTGTGTGCTTCTTTTTCAGAGCATTCCAATATTCCTTCTTGATTAGGTATAAATCATTTTTGCTATTGTTTATTTAGGCAGTTCAGTGAACGAGATCAGCTAGCGGCGAAATCGGCCCCTCGCCTCCGGTAGAAAACCGTGAGCGCACGGCGATTTGGTGTCCTCAGAAAATCGCGAATATTGTTTCGTTAATTAGTGATGACCACTACTTTCAATACATGTTTTGTAGATTTTAAATCATCTACAAAATTGCTTCTTCCTTTGGCAGATCCGACTAGTGGAGCCAGAGATATTTTGATTTGAATTTAAGCCAATTTTCAATTTTTGATATCTTTTTTCCCCACTTGCCTGGCAGTTTTGTAACTTTTCTAGCAGTTAGAAATATTCTTTATCTTTAAAACAAGCCTAAGATTTATGACACTAAACTTTGTATGTTTTTTTTTATATGAAAGTACAGATAATAACGTTTAATTTGATGCAAAAAAAACAGGAAGATATCTTTACTGGTTGCGAAGATATGTACATTTTTGTCAATTTTTGTCCACCTTTAGTTGCAAAACACATTGCGAAAAAGGACCAGATTTTGAGCGAAAAATAAAGTAGAAAAAATCCCTTACCTTCTCAACCAATACAGATATTGACAAAATTCAAAAAGCACTGTGATCAGTGTGACAGGACCTTTCATTTGATCCTGTTTTCATCAAAATCTAACAACTTTGAATTTATCACTGAACTGCCTACTTGGATTTCTGATGAAGATTTTTTATGGTGACACTTTGAAATTGTGTGAACAAAGAAAATGTAATTGTATATCCGTGATTATTTATAGTTTCATGTAATGGGAGAAAAAATTAGGTCAAATGTTTGGTTTTAATCACAAAATCACTCAACAAAATGTTTCTCTTTCAGAAGTCAAACTTCATGGAATCGGAAGACTATTTATTGGTTTCCTATAAGAGAGGTCCCTTTAAGAGAGCCTACTTCCCGAGTGACTTGAAAACAGATGTGAGTTGACCATGTGATAACTGTGAGATGTTGTTTATTGTGCCAATCCTTTCTTTCATTGATGTGAGTAGTCAAAAGCATAATAGAAATCCCTGTGTATATGAGCTCTGTGTACTGTAGGAAAACTTTTGAGTGTTTTAGCCAGCCTAATTGTTGAAAGGTAAAAGCAAGTATGGAGTGGGTCAGAAAAGCAAATAAGCAAATGGACGAAGACAAAACATAAGGGGAGCAACTCATATATTTTGCAGTCTCCTATTATCACAGTAAATTGTTTTAAAGCATGAACTGTTGGGTAAAACTGATTTAGAGCTTTCTAATTTTATCTGACTTGATAAATTTTTTTTCAGGACTTTATGTTGCTGGATGTTGATGATGGTCAAGTTTTTGTGGCTGTCAATCATGGTAATCAGGTCAACCTGTATCTCTCTGAAGCAACTGGCCAGTTCTACGTACTCAGCCTGGAAAATGTCTACCATACTTTACTGCCCAACGACTTCGACATTGATTTTCATGAGGTCAGTTTTTTTTTTGTCTGTTGATTATTTAGTTTATTATGAGATGAGGTGGATCTGATTTTTGTGAGATAATTGGTTATTCTATTTTTTATCTATAGGCGATTTGTTGGGGGGGGGTTTAATGGACAAGACATTTTCTGTCTTTCAAAGAGTACATTTTATGTCGATTGATATGAGGGCAGTTTGTTTTATCTCTAGCTCTTTGTGTTTAGAACAGGATGGGGGATAATGTCTAGCAGCATTTTCCTAACGGATTGTGTCACAAATAAATTGTAACTTTTGTTTGCATAGAGCAACTGGCTGAATTGTACCACTTGTGAGTTTTTGTGGGGTTTCTACCTTCTTTTATTCTTCTCAGTCATAATCATGTTTCTTATCACTTTAAAGCCTTTTGTTTTTATTAAACTTGATACTCAGTGCTACTATTTGCATAAACAACAGATAAAGACTCTTTTCAAATGGAAGTGAACTCAAAATGCTATTAAAATTGGTGACAAATGCATTATTTGACTTTTTAAAAAGAGATTAGAGAGATGTTGAAATGTTGTATGAGTTGTGCACTCTTTCAACTGTAAAATATTTGACTGCAGTCAAATTAAATCAAGAGCTTTTAGAGTTTCTACATACGAGTAATAACTTGCCACATTCTTATGATTGCAGCAAAATTTTGAGGGTACTTTTTGTGTACTCTTAATAAAATAGCTTCAAGGTTCTGTTCACCTGCATTTTGACTTGTTAAAAATGTGGACAGAAACATATAGCTTTTGATATCTTTCTTCTGTTTCATAAACTTAATTAGACGTCACACTGTTTTCTATTTTTAAATAGACCTCATCTGTTTCCAAATTATGCGAGTTCATATATACTGACGAGCAAAAGAAAGTGGGCACCCTCCGTTCTGTGCATTATTTCCCTTCTTTGCCGTTGTAATGCCGTATTGCCAATGGATTTTGAAAGACTTGCCATTTCTCAATAAATGCAGACAAAAAGACTAAGAAAAACTATCAAAAGCACACCTTTTATTAGAAATTAATAATTACTTTTCGAATGTTCAAAATCCCAGAATTAGTAACAGGTGTATCTCCCACCAGCATTGATGACTACAGTGCATCTCCACTTCATGGATTGCATATGTCTTTGGATAAATTGCTGGGGAGTATTATTCCAAGCATCAATTAGTGATTGCTGCAGTTGTGGGATTGTCATTGGGGGTGGCCATAGTGCGCGAATTTCCTTTTCCATCTTGTTCCAGAGGTGCTTTATGGATTCCCATACCAGAATGCTACGTTTGTCAGCAATAGCACTGACACACTGAGGTAAATAACGTTCATGACGTCTCCGGCAGACTTTCTGCCTTCCATCGTGGTGATCCAAAAGAAATCTGGACTCGTCAGAAAACATCACTCTGTTCC
>NW_004799695.1:0-8501 GCF_000002075.1 Aplysia californica | reverse complement strand
TATACTATACTATACTATACTATACTATACTATACTATACTATACTATACTATAATATAATATAATATAATATAATATTATATCATATCATATCATATCATATCATATCATATCATATCATATCATATCATATCATATCATATCATATCATATCATATCATATCATATTACATAATATGTCTCCCGTTTAGAGATCGGAGGCCCGAGGGTTACACCGTTGTACTTGTGGTTCGTTAGATGATATTGGCGATCAAATGAAATCGATATGATTAAAAATGGGCGTGGCTTTGATTTTTGTCGAAAGTTTGCAGTCCTGGTTCTGTCTCTTAAAACAGGCTACTTTAAATTAACTGAGTCACTAGGGAAGTGAGTTCACTGCTTCCTTGGAGTTTGTAAACTTAACCGCTTTCCTGTTCTCTATGTAACTTGTATCGACTACCTATGGTCAACCCTTTTTCGTCAACCTTTAAATAAATCTTGAAAATTGTTCAGTGAGTAGCTTTACGTTTATATTCGGAACTGAACTTGAACCATATGCGCTATGTTAACGTATTTAAAGAGAATCGAAATGAGATGCTTTTAAACAACAACATTGACCTGACCAAAAAACTGAGACAGGGCGACCTTGAATGAAATATGACAAATGTAATGCATGGACTACACACGTTAGACTACTCGCCAGGTATACGTTTAAAAACACAACAAATTTACAGCTACACTAATGGACTGTCTCTGTCCTCGGGGAAATTTGATTTTTTCTTACATCTTCATACCTGCCGTCTGTGTTCATTATTTGTTTTCGCTTCATTCATTTTCTACTGCTCTCCAACCCCTCCCCAAAACACTCCCTAGACACCGCCCCAGAAAAATACACCCAACCAGGCTTGATGGTTAACGTCAGCTCTAACACCCCCACCCCCCTTCACCCTCACCTCAGCCCACATAAGAATAAGAGCCCTCCTCCCTCCCAAAAGACTAGCACACCATGCACTCGCCCCTCCCCCTTCCGGGGGCTCTCGTCCAGTCATGCCTGACACAGGCTCGCTCTGTATGTCTCCTCCGCCCCCTTCTTTGTTCAGCCACTACTGAGAGCCGAAGACCTCTCCAGCTACCCTTTGTCGTGCTTACTTGACAATCATAATATTTACAACTGCAAAATTTTTTGAAGTAAACGACGCAATGACGTGAGGCAATCCACCCACCAATACACAGCCATCGGTCAAAATGCCCCCCAGCGCTGTTGTTACCGTGGCCAATGGGAGCTGCTGGGAGCTCTCGTAGTCAAGCGGTACGGTATTCGCTTCTCTTTCAAAGGGTCCCGGGTTCGAAACCTGACAGCAACGAAACATTTTCCTCTATAAAATTTCTCCTTTCCCCTCCTCCCCGGTTCTCTAGTCCTGTTCCTTCGCCTGTCTTCATATCTACTTTCTACCCCCCCCCTCCCAAACCGACGTTCAGAGACGTTCACAAAATAATAGATCTTGTATCTACTCTGTAAGTCATTTGTACTCGAATATGATTAGTGGTGAAACGATTTTAGACTTGGGCAAGCAGTCCCCTGTTGCGTCATTTGCTGCGAAACGTCACGGGCCCGTTAGGCCAGGTGACTTAGTGTAACAATTTTAAGGTGTTAACGGTGAATACAATACGGCGGTTAAAAATGTCCAAGATCAAAGGGACGGACTTAGTTCAAAAGTAAACAAACCGAGTGACCAGGCGCCGTACCCCCTTTGTAACATAGAGGCGACAGACACGTGGTTAAAAACTTGACTGGTATAAAGAAATCTTAATGAAATTAATACAAAAACTATACCCGAGGACAGGACAGGCAGTCGGGTATATATATCTTCAGTCTAGAGACCGGACACCAGTTGCTCACATCGTTGTACTTGTGGTTGGTTTGAGAATTGTTGGAGAGTCATACAGTAGCTGGAAGAGAACGTGGCTTGCATCTTTTTGTGTCCTGTGTTCTGGTTTTGCTGTGGATTTTTGGTAAGTAATGAGTAAAATGTGTTGTAACTTGTTCACTTTCGATTGTGCGTGTTGAAAAGATTATAGCTCGTAATTTATTAATGTACCCACGTGCAAGAAACTTTGCATGGTACTCTTGTAGACCAGAGACTAAATATTTATTTTAAAATCCTAATCCAGTGATAAAAATGCTTCTAGATTACGGCCCTAAGCCAAACACCGTCATTTGGGTGTAGCCTATACACGGGATCATTTAAATAAATAATTTACAGTAACTTGTCAGGAACTTGCTCATTTTGAGACAGTGACACCACCGCAGTTCAATGTTAGCTTGCAGATTATCTCCCTAGACTGTCTGGACATCTCCACATGAGTCTTTATAAGTACTACATATTATGTTTTCAGATTCTGGTATCATCCAACTTCTAAACCCGTGCGCAATGCTTAGAGTAGACTAAAAAAGCGATTTGAGTATAGCGTTTAATAGGTCAACTTTTTTATATTTTAGGTGTATAGTGTAAATCATTTGTCATTATTTTTACCCGCTTTAGGTTAACTTGAAAGAAAACAGCCGCTATTTTTTTTTCTTTTACCTTTTTTGTTTTTATCTTGTTTAACCACTGACAGATGAAAGGGAACAAGTTATAAGTTGTTAGTTATTACTCTGATAAACCAGATGATTGCTTAGAAATATATCTATGTTGGTTGTTTTTGCTTCTATTGTATACTATTGTGAATTACAATTAATTGGATGATGATGATGATGATGATGATGATGATGATGATGATGATGATGATGATGATGCACTTCGCCAGCCCCTGAATTTTGAAAACCTCCTTATTCGCACGAAAGCATTAACAACCACATCCTCTTCTCTAAAAATCAGATCTTCCCCGTCTCAATATTCCTTGTCATAAACCTAGATGTAAAATATGTGCATTCATGAAAGTGACCAGGCTGGTAGAAAAAAACCTTTCTCACTACGTCAACTCTGAATGAAAAACATCATTGACCTCATCTCAAGTAAAGTCTGTCCAGCCCAAGATGTAGGCCAAACTACCACCCGGGAGCTAGATTTAATACTATCACATGGGAGCTAGATTTAATAAATATAGACATTCAGTACAGAAGAATTCCTGCATGCCAGTTGGTCAACATTTCAAAAACCCAGGCTACATTGGAGCCTTCAATTAAACTTTGCAGCTTCAGGGTTTTAAGATGATCCAAAAACATACTAAAGTAAAGCTCGATCAAAGAGAATCAATGTGAATCTATATAATATAGAAGTGGGATCTCAACCCGACGAGCCACATTTCAAAGAACGTAAAGTAGAATTCATCCCTTGCATTCCAGTAAACAATGTTCTCTGCCTTTCCTATCGACTTCATTTTGTTAATAAATGTATGTATGTATATATGCATACATATATTTATAAATAGTTATATGACTTCGCTTGTAGTCGATGAGAATTGTGGCGGTTCTTTCTCTTCGTATGGTAATAATGTGGATATGTCGTGTTTTGTCAAAAATGTGTGGATTTAAAGGATAGGAATCAAAAGTAGATTTCATCAATTAAATAATATCAGTTAAGCCTAATATCTTGTTCATTCTAACGCTAACGTTTTTCAAGATTATTCAGTAAATGAGTGGGGAACAGAAATCGCCAATTATCTCAAAACAGGAAAAATAATGTGCTGTGAAACTGTTCATATATCATGCATGTATATGAGTTCTCTACATGTTGGGTATTAACATTATTCAAACCTGCTATCATTACTATTGCTGCTGCTGCTGCTGCTGCTACTGCTGCTGCTGCTGCTGCTGCTGCTGCTGCTGCTGCTGCTGCTGCTACTACTACTACTACTACTACTGCTACTACTGCTACTACTACTACTGCTGCTGCTGCTGCTGTTGTTACTGTTACTAATTACCATTACAATAACACTAATCATTATTATTAATGTGCGGTCAAACATTTGTGGAACAACTTAATGTCAAATACGTCCCACAAAGACTCTTCAGCATTTGCACAATGACGTACATCAATTTTGTCTGAACAAATCGACACATTTTGTAAACACCTGTTAGCTTTATTCTAGAAAAATCCTTAACAAACTCTTTTTAAAAATCGCGATGGGCTTTTCTACAGATTTTTTAAAAAGTTTACAGCTGGGATAATTTTGCTTTTAAAAGCAAGTCCGTACTTTCTCCCACTCATGACACTAAGGCTATTGAATGCATGTTTTGAGAACTTTTAATGCCAAAAAAAAAAAAAGGGTTCACTATAAAATCAATTTTTGTAATAAGTTTTACCACTAAAGAGTGTCATTGTTGAGCAGTGCGTATGCCAATTGTGATTTAAAAGCGAGAAGTGCGTGAACATTCCCATTTTCCATGTGACGGAGACTTGTAGCATTTTATATAAATCTATGAAGAAGAGTTTTAAAAAATATTTCCTCTATTGTTCTGGAAAAATTAGTATTAATTTGAGAAAAGTTGATACAAACTGGTGTTCAAAGTATCGGGGACATTGATTCACCCGTCAAAGAGATATTTGAAGATAAGCTGCGCCACAAATTTTGACCGCACTATGTAATTGTGATCGTACATGTGCATATATTTATACTACACTACTAACAATAGCTTCCCCCTTTCATTTGGCCTTTCTGATGTATTTTTATCGTACGTACTATTGTGCTTTATGTTGTAAGTGTACGTATTGTTTCCATAGCGATATTATCATTAATTTTTCTATCATGTTCCTGACGAAACCCACAGAACGAAAAGCTGAGCTTAGAACTTCTTAAAACTGTCATTAATATCAAAATACTCAGGTGTCCACCAATCTGTTCCCCCTTTTATTACCAGTATTTTGCTTTTGACGATGATGATGATGATGATGATGATGATGATGTTGATGATGATGATGATGATGATGATGATGATGATGATGATGATGTTGATGATGATGATGATGATGATGATGATGATGATGATGATGATGATGATGATGATACCGCTCTGCCCTTGGCAGTGGTTGCTCTAAAACAACCCGGAAATTTATCACTGATCTCAACAAGGCGCATCAAATTTACTTTTTCCAGACAATGAAAGTCCACTTCCTTCCTGGACATGTCCCTTCTCATTGCAGATAACAAAGTTGAGATAGACCTGTATAAAAAAGAACTACCGAGTCTAATCGTTACCTCCCACCGTGGTCAAACCACCCAAACATTATATTCCGTTCTGTGGTCTTGAGTGGTGCCCTTAGACTCCACCGAAATTTGCTCCCTTGAAATGTTTATAAACAACGGATAGAGGTGTTCACAATCAGCCTTGTTCACAGCAGGTACCGGAAATGTTTTATAACTCCCATTATCGAGAAAGTCAGCGAACTGAATCGCACAAAAATTCTGACCTACAAAGCCCTTACTCCCAAACAGAAAAGACAATTTTTCATCACATTTCATCACCACCAACTACCCAATGCACATGAAAACCCACGGCTAAAATTGTTTAAAGCCTCCATTAAAAAAAAAAAAGATATTTCTCAAAGCATCACCTGTGGAACGAAAAACGTCATTTCCCTCACCTCATGTAAAGTCTGTCCAGCCCAATTCGTTGGTCAAACTACCATCACCCTGAGAGGTAGATTCAATAACAAATACCCAAACACCACATGGGGGCTGCTTCCAAAGGATGATGTTGTTAGTGTTATGAAACCCTAATCACGTTCTACTTTCATACTTTTGAGAAGGATGGGGTTAAGATCTATGCCTCAATGTCTGTTGTTAAAAAAGACATCATGGGCCCAGGCGATCAAAACAAAAGTACTTTTTTTTTTTACAGTAAATAATCGAGTCTATAATGTTTTTACGCTTTTCCCACCCATGTCAAATGAGTATTAAGTACTCTAAAAAGTTTTTCATGATATAAAAACGACAGTTTAGTGATTCAATTAGTGTTACCAGCATCCACTTTAAAAGAACGAAAATTAATATTTTTCCAGACCGTTTGGAAGATTTCTCCGTTTCTTTTTGTCTCCCCCCCCCCCCCCCCCCCCCACAAAAAAAAATGTCTTTGTTTATAAGAAAAAAATCCAATAACATTTGACCATGGTCCCCAAAGTAAGATTGAAGGATTGACTCGACATCAGAAAAATCTTACCATCGGCCTACGCCACGAGTTTCTTCTGTTGCCAGGACATTTAACCTCAACAGAAAAACTCACGTGGAAGAAATAAGAAAAGAAGATATTACGCTACATTAATCCAGATGGGGAAATTTGGGGCTACACTGGCAAACCGACAGACATAAATACACAAACGCACAAACGTAAACACAAAGAATACCAAAGACACAATATCACACCAATACAGAACTATTTCATAAACATATAACTACTGGCCACCACTGTGCAGCGCACTGCTTTTTATTATTAACATCTTTTTTTGTAGCTGCGATTGTCATGTCTTGCTAAAGGACAGACCCTACTGACCACCCATCTAAACCCAGTGTCACCGACACTAACTTGTTTGACATTATTTGTCAGTCTGAACTCACTACACACTCGCCCCTTTAGCTACTGAAGAAACCCGCGGAGCATGCCAGTGGCTCGATTTCTCCGATATTGAATGAAACCTACTGTCTTTCTTAAGTGACAATGATCAATAAATGCCATAAGACCTACAGCTCCTGGTACACACCGGCCTTTAATTTCATTTGAAAAAATAAATGAAAAAAAAAATCGACCACGTGGTCGTGAAATTTTTCTATTTATAATATAACGAACTTGTTTAACTATTTAGTATAACTGAATAAAAGGAAAAGCCTTAAAATGCTAAATTTTATACTCAGTTAGAAAGCGGTATTTTTTCTGAATCGGCAGTATATTAAGTAAGTATCACTCCACCAGTCGGTGAGCTTACAAGTTATCGGTATCTGCAGTCGTCACGGATCCCGAGACATTATTATGATCGTCGGGCAAGGAAAAAGTCCGGAAAACCTTGCCCGTCGTTCATATAATTCCACTAGAAAAATCACCAACAATGTAATGCCTAAGATATTTTTAAACTGCGAATATGCTCAATATACAATACAATAGGACCATTATAAACGGCATTGCTTCTAACGATGACTCAGACATAACGGGCAATGAAACTTTCGTATTACGTGTCGGAAATCAGAACTGATGAGTGGGGAAGACAAGACTTAGTTTTAAACACAGATAAAGTTATATCAAGTCTACCTCATGAGACCGCGATCGGACTAAAATAATATCCGGAGACCGAAAAGCTCGAAGAAACAAAACTAACAAAAATAAGAATAAATGAATACAAAATTTGATGAATGAATGAATGAATGAATGAATGAATGAATGAATGAATGAATGAATGAATGAATGTGGCGTCTGTGGCCTAGTGGTTAGGCTCTCGGACTCGCAACCGTAAGGTCGTGGGTTCGAATCCCGTCAGGGGCCGGACGTTGTGTCCTTGGGAAATGCACTTTACACGAATTTTCCTCACTTCACCCAGGTGGGAATGGGTACCCGACTATAGACAGCGAAAGATCTTGTCAGTTTGTTAGTGTTTGAGCGCTTAATCAGCTGCTTGCACTGTATGCTTCCCGGGAAGCTGAGAATGTTTCGGAGTGTTCTAATGGTCTGCTGGGGTAATAATATAGTGTAAAGCGCATAGAGCCTGCTGTTGAGCGGGGATATGCGCTATACAAATGCTATTTATTATTATTATTATTATTATTATTATTATTATTATTATTATTATTATTATTATTATTATTATTATTATTATTATTATTATTAAACTTTTGGATTGCCGTCCGCTGTTTTTAACAGCAATATTTGCTTTCACAGCTCCCGCTCCAGCTCCATCACTAGAACCGTCAAGAAAATGTTCTTTTGAATTCCAAATGTAACTTTGCTTATTGCTTATTCACATCTTTGAAATCAGAATTAACTGAAGTTTGACTTTTAAATTTGATGAATTAGTTGACTGGTTTTCTCTTGTTACAACAAAGAGAAGTAAAGTTTCGTTGAATTCAAGTTTGAAACTACTTTAATCTTCCACGAGGCTGGCTACTTCATTCCAGAACCCTCTCATTCTAGAACGGCTGAAAAAAAATTAATGTTGATCGTTTCTATAGCGCCCACTCGAATGTAAACACAGCTCAAGGCGCTTTACATTAATCATTTACGAAAATGATATGCACACACACACATACACACGCACACACACACACACACACACACACATACACACACACACATACACACATACACACACACACAAACTCATACACTTATATACACACACACGCACGTGTGCGCACACACACATTACACGCAAACAAGAGCAAACACTCGTACACACACATACACATACATACACATTCTCTCTCTCTCTCTCTCTCTCTCTCTCACACACACACACACACACACACACTCTCATACTCACACACCTACTTGCTAACCATACGCACACGTTTACACATCGTCACGAAATGAGACACAT
>NW_004799694.1:7377-8724 GCF_000002075.1 Aplysia californica | reverse complement strand
CTCTCTCTCTCTCTCTCTCTCTCTCTCTCTCCCTCTTTCTCCCCTCCCGGTCGCCAACCGGGCAAAATTCGAAATTTCCTTCCAAATGAAAATGCATTAAATGTGTCCCGCGCGCTCAAATTATGACCTTATGCAGTTGCGAGCGCCGTAAAACACTCACCAAATAATATTTTCCAAAGGATATTCAATATTCACCAGTGTTAACCTGACCAATAAGTCGCTCTTTGGGGCAATCCAAGCGATGACGACACTTGTAGCGATTTTAGCGGTAGGGCACATTAATAATAATACAGTGGAGTCCACTTATAACGAGTCCGGAAAAAAACGAGAAGTCTCTTATAAAGACACTATTCTAAAATCCTGTTTTTTTGTCTTCTTTACCTTTGTAAATAAAATACTGCTATAGCGCTATCAGACAAACATGCGAGTCGGTTATAGCGGAATATTGTTGCTGCTGTGCGCAGCTCACGGGCCAATTATATAATGTAAAACATCGTCAGTTGAGAAACTTGTTGGTGAACTAGCGAAACAAAGAATGGGAGAGCCCATATGTGTCAACAATGATTATGAAGGCCGGAACAACTGAGTAGGGAGGGTGTGGCATGCGCAGACAAGCAGAACGCATCGCGTGATAGGCCAGCGTAAGCCTAGTTTAGATTATCAAGGCCTACCATGCCTCTCAATGCTCACTTCTCCGATGAGGGGATGGAGAGGTCACAGCAATGTGATGGATGGAGTGAATGTGTGACGTGCGCAAGCTGACGGAATGCACCATAGGATGTGGTGGGGTGAGGGAAAACACAGCGGGTGAGTTAGCCCTGAGCCAAGGAGTTTACAGTAAGTTCTAAACTCCTTGCCCAGAGCCCTTTCTTTCTGATCACCAACGCTGAGCTGTCAGTCAACATCGCTAGAAAAAGAAACCTGATTCGATTTTTGATCAAGTAAGACATAGATGTCATGTTGAATTTTGAAACAAAATCATCATCATCAGGAAATAAACAGAACACCAAACTCATAGATTAGGCCTACTTTACAGTTTACCCTTGAATTTATTACCGGATCCCTTATAGCGAGATTCCTGCTATATCGGACATTTTGCTCCGGTCCCCTTCCTCTCGTTATAACAGGATTCCACTGTATAATAATAATGGTAAATCTCAAATTGCTCCTTTCACGCATAAACCAACTTTGTTGCACAAACCAAACTTCTTCAGTCGAAAGTCATTGAGAGAGAGAGAAGAGGGGAAGAAAGAGAGAGGGCGAGAGATGGGGGAAGAGGAAGAGAGAGAGGGGGAGAGGGAGAGAGAGAGGGGGAGAGGGAGAGAGAGAAGGGGGGAGAAAGAGGGA
>NW_004799694.1:2088-4121 GCF_000002075.1 Aplysia californica | reverse complement strand
TCTCTCTCTCTCTCTCTCTCTCTCTCTCTCTCTCTCTCTCTCTCTCTCTCTTTTTCACCCCTCTCACTTTGTCTGTCTGTCTCTCTTTCGCCCCTCTCTCGCTCTGTCTATATGTCTGTCTGTCAATCTGTTTCTCTGTCTCTGTCTCTGTTTCTGTCTGTCTGTCTCTCTGTCTCTGTCTCTGTCTCTGTCTCTCTTTCTCTCTCTCTGTCTCTCTCTCTCTGTCTCTCTGTCTCTCTCTCTGTCTCTCTCTCTCTCTCTCTCTCTCTCTCTCTCTCTCTCTCTTTTTCACCCCTCTCACTTTGTCTGTCTGTCTCTCTTTCGCCCCTCTCTCGCTCTGTCTATATGTCTGTCTGTCAATCTGTTTCTCTGTCTCTGTCTCTGTTTCTGTCTGTCTGTCTCTCTGTCTCTGTCTCTGTCTCTGTCTCTCTTTCTCTCTCTCTGTCTCTCTCTCTCTGTCTCTCTGTCTCTCTCTCTGTCTCTCTCTCTCTCTCTCTCTCTCTCTCTCTCTCTTTCTCTTTTTCACCCCTCTCACTTTGTCTATCAGTGTGTCTGTCTGTGTGTCTGTCTGTCTGTCTGTCCGAGCGTTGAATGTCGCAGATATGTCAGTCTGTCAGTCTGTTTCTCTGTCTCTGTTTCTGTCTGTCTGTCTGTCTGTCTGTCTGTCTGTCTGTCTCTCGCACATACACACACACGCACACGAACACACACACAAGCACACACACATATTATATTAAATTCTCACAATTTCAGATCATGGAAAAGCACATGAAGCAATAATGATAGATCTACCACATAAAGAGTTTAAATGGATCCCTAACACCATCCATCCCCCGTCCCCCCCCCCCCTAAAAAAAGGGGTAGTCAGACAAAGAAAGTAACAAAACCGATCGATGGCACTTTGTATTTAGACATCTTTTCGCAGACCCACGTAACATATTATCTTTCACTAGTACTAGTAGAATGCAAGCTCAATTTGGGCATTTAGACAGGGGGAAAAAAACCCTAATTTATAGCTGATACAACAAAGTTGAAGTGTGTTGAGTTTGTGCATGGAGTGTCAGTCTGGTAGGACCACAATCACATTGTCATTATCTTGATCTATATTTTTCTATTCATCAAAATATATTCGTTATCCTTTGGAAATCGAAAGAAACTCAGATTTTGATTCTAATAGGTGCAGTTGATAGCAGAACACCATTGACATTTCGTGCTAACCGGGGCCATGCTTGTCTGCGATCTACGAAAATGCCTTGAACAATGGACGCTGTTTGTTTTGTTTACCACGCGTTTCTCCACGATCAGCTGGTGACCCAGATACACGCATCCGGGCGAAGTGCCGTCTCTGCTCCGGAAGAGGTTTTTTTGCCAGCGTAAATATTTTATAAAAGCGTTTTTCCGAAAATTGAATTCTTATTTTTATTTTAAAAACTTGTTAGTTTCACTTTGATTTTTTTAAAACACAAGTAGGGTAACTCTGTTCGCAAAGAGGGCGAAGAGGGTACCACCGAATTTTGAGGACACTTTTTTAACTGGCTCAAAGAGAGGAGTGGACTCTCTTGTTATGTAGACTCTTTGATAGAATGCAAATCTAAAAGAAATTGATTGTCACCACATTCAGTTGTGTTGGTTTTTTTGTTTGTGTTATACAGTGGAACTCGAATTCAACGAGCTCGGGTTCAACGAGAACTCAGATTTAATGAGGTGAGATAGATTCCCCGTTGTTTTCTTCTTTAAAATCAATAACCCGGATTCTTTAAAATCAAATAACCCGGATTCAACGAGCACTTAAATTGGCGAGCTCGCATTCAACGAGATCGCTTCCAGGGTGAACAGCCCCAGCAGACGTGGCTTCACTAATTTTTCTCCCAGAACGAACTTTATCTATTGCCGGATTCCCGGAAACCATCCATTGCACTTGCATCGTGAACCATTATTCACTTAGCCGATTGCAAACGACCACTCAGCGGCCTTTTTGTTGGCACGCGCACGTGTCTATTCTGGCGAGTGTTGGGGTCGGGGAGGGGGGCGGG
>NW_004799694.1:0-1937 GCF_000002075.1 Aplysia californica | reverse complement strand
CCCCACCTTCGGCAACTGATAAGCTAGTCTTGGCGTAGATCTACGTAATGAATTGTGAGCTGGTCTAAGGAATCAAAAGTTGCCGTATACTAGACTCCACACAGCAACACAACGTTTTGGCAAACAATCGAGATGACACATGCGTGCATTTAATTTGAACGAATCGGTCATTTCTTTTACACAGCTCATAATATACAGGCATTTCATTCACTACTAGACTTGTGACTTCTCTTTACACATTACTTGCTCAGTGCCTGTAATTATCTAAACAAAACTTCATGTTTGCTATAACGAACACTCGGATTCAACGAGATTTTAGGTCTGGCCCGGCGACCTCGTTGAATCCGAGTTCCACTGTATTGGCTATGGGTGATGCTAAAGCAATTAAACGTAACATATTTCCAGCTCAATGTATAGTTTAATATTTACAAGGGTGAAAGTTAAGATGTAGAACAAATTTATGCTAAAATCTCAATTTTCATGTCGTCGGCCTTGTGATAAAACTGACTAACCCCAGCAGGGTATCTTACGGGAGAAGGAAAAAACTATTTTATTTCAAAATAAAGGTGTCTAACTATAAGTCAATGCTTTAAACAGCTATAAAAATTATTCACCTAAAAACTGTAGACTTTTTTCCTGAAAAAATCGTTTTCAATGAAGCTGAAGCTGCATAGATTGGTCGGTTATGTCGCTCAAAATTTTCCTGATAAAACCGTCCAACTCTCAATTTTGTGGGTTTGCTTGTTTGATCAGAAAGCTACTGCTGGCCTTGAGTTCAGCCAAGCCGTACTTGCCTGTAACGTATTTGATCTGTTGTTTCAATCGTCACGATCTTTTGTGTTACGTGCATCGTCATCGTCAGAAGAAGAAGATAAAGAATGAAGAGGAGGAGGAAGGGAAGAAGAAAAGGAGGATGAAGTTGAGGAGGAGGAGGAGGATGATAAGCGAATGGAGAAAGAGGAAAAAGAGGAGGAGTAGTAAGAAGAAGAAAAAGACGAAGAGGGGGAGGACGATTTTATCGCCACCATACTATCAGCTGCAGTCATTTCAGTGCTATGGAGTCACTTTGGGCAAAAACAGCAGTCACCAAGTTGGACTTTTACTAGAAGTAGAAGCAGTACACAGCAATGGGTCTATTATCAACTACATCTAAAGAAGACGAACAGGAGGTTCAAAGGGTAAGGGAGAGCAGCAACAACAACAATATTAGTCGCAGCAGCAGCAGCGGGCCTATAGAGTTTATGACAGTGAATGACACAGTACTATTGACACTGGGTGGTCATTCAAATAAATACCTGGTAAAAAGTAATACAGTGGAATTTGGTTATAAAAATTATAAAGTTGGCCTGATCTATTCTTTGACTGAGTTTGGTGTTGTTTACTTCTCTTTGTTATCTCCTCTGATGTTTTTGTTAAACATGACCTCTAGGTCTTACTTGGTCAAAAATGGAGTCAGTTTTCCTTCTCTAGCGCTAGCGATATTGAAATATTGACAGCTTGGCGTTGGCGATCAGACAGAAAGTTCTCTAGGCAAACTCGCCCACTGTGTTGTCCCCCACCCAAGGAGATTAAACTGTCCTCAGAGAAAGCTGCATTTGAAAATAGCAAAAGTTGCAAAAAGTTGCAAGAAAAAGTAGCAAAAGTTGCAAGAAAAGTTGTAAGACGTACGTATAGCTTAGCTAAAACAATGCCACGGAATACATTGTATTGTTGCTATGCTCATCATTGCAATCAAAAGTAACCAATATAGAGTTTTGTTAGATCAAAATCAAAAGTTAAATGTGAATGTCTACCCAAAAAAAATAATAAATTGCTTGGAGTACAAAAACAGTTTGTCACCTGACACATACGTCAGGTCCTTAAACTCTCGCTGACGTTTGGCAGGTGTGGCTGGCGTGGTTTTGGGGCTGTTCAAATAAAATCTTACACTTTGTTTG
>NW_004799693.1:5249-8729 GCF_000002075.1 Aplysia californica | reverse complement strand
CACTCTCTCTCTCTCTCTCTCTCTCTCTCTCTCTCTCTCTCTCTCTCTCTCTCTTTGTCTGTTTTTATGCACCCCCACCCCTAATCTCATTCTCATTCACCACCACCCCGCTCTCTTCTTAATGTATGTTTATATATTATACTAACATTTCACCAGTTCTCTATCCTCAGACCCCACCCCTCATTTAACCTCCTCCCTTTTTATCAGGAGGTCAATCCAGTATCACCTGGATCCCTCTGGGAAAGACTTCGGAAAGTCAAAAAACATTTTTAATGCAGCCCACTTCGGTGTGACGGTCTCAAGCCCGTGAAATGCAGAGAGGAAATATTTTGATGCTCTAATAGCTAAATTTTTACGTAGCGGTAAACAACAGCATGGGTTTTCATATTTTGTTTTTGGCTTAGAGTAAACTAAGAAGTCTGATGACAGCAAAAGCAAGAACCAAGAAAGAAAAATGATTTTTCTCCATTTCACAAACAAACACACACAAACGCACACACAAACGCACACACACACACACACATTCGGTAAAAAAAAAAGGATTGGACCCACAATAAAAAACAGGACAACAATGACCAATGCCATGTATTCATAGATTTTAAACTTCCTTCACTACCTGACCAGCGATCAGAGGTACATAACAACCAGTGGACTTTACACATGTTTTTATTATGTTAGCCGCTGGTTGACTTTATATGGTGCATTCGTTAGCACTCTTTTTTAATCTAGTGGTATTTTTACTCCCCTATCAACACAATTGAGGCCATTTAGGAGGTGGGCTTCGACCCTCCTAGTCAAGGCCAACCCGGACGGTGAGGTATACAACGCCCTAATAAAAACGATAGAAATACTAAATCAAAGTTCCCCCTTACACAGAAATCAAACTCGAGTCTCCTGCATGCAACAGCAAAGTGACACCATAGACGCCGGTATTCAATACGCTAGTGGGTCTCCCCGGTTTAATCAACAAACAAAAAAAAGAAAGAAAGAAAGAAAGAAAGAACCCCCTCCCCCGCATCCGCACAAAACCAAAAGAGGACATGAGGATAGCGTTTTTCAACTCTGGACAAAATTTTGACCCACAGTCAAAACAAGACAACAATGCCATATTCATTTATTCTTATACATTCAAAACTTACCTCCATTATAAAAACCACAGCCTCCCCCTTTCTCACCTTCGAGAATCGAACTTGGTCTTCAGCGTGTGACCATGAAAGCACGACCGTTACAATTCAGGCGGACCGTGATTCTCAACCCCTGACACTCTTAGAACTGCTCTGAAAAACAAAACAAAAAACAAGACAACAATGTTTTATTCGTAGATTCAAAATTTTGTTAACTACCTGACCTGCAACGTAACGAACACTGAGATTTCCGCATGTCTTTGATGTAAACCGCTAGCTGATTACACATGGCGCGTTCATATGGCACCCCTTTTAGACGAGAAGTTCTCGCTGGTATAAAACAAAAATAAAAGCCACAAAAAACAAAAGCCACCACGAACCCCAGTTTATCACATATCACTCTTTGACACACTGTCAAAATAAGACTACAATGCAATTTTCATACATTAAAATAATCGTTCTCAACCTCACGACTACATGAAGAACACTGGGATTTCGACATATCTTTGATGTAAGCTGTTAGCTATTATTTATTTAAAACTTCCTTTCATAATATGAGCGGGTCTCCACGGTTTACAGCCCCCCCCCCCCCCGCTCAAACGAACAAAACAAAAACACCCCTCACCAACCAAAAAAAAAATAAAATTTAAATAAATTAGCCCAATAAAATGCGGCGAAAGACCCGTATTCTCGCCTTATTACACCATGAGACCCACTGTCAAAACAAGACAACTACGCCACATTCATAAATCGAAAACTTTATTCTCTACATGACAAGCCACACAACGGACACTGAGATGTCGACATGTCTTTGATATAAATAGCCATTGTCATTGGATATGCAATTCGCTCCCCTTTGTCTGGCTGTTTTGCCAGGTGGCAAGATCTCATTGAGATTTCCACATGTCTTTGAGTTAAACCGTTCGTTACTACACATGGAGCATTCATTTAGAAATCCTTTTCAGACGAGCGAATCTCGATGGGTTATTAAAAAGAACACAACAAACAAACAAACAAACAAACAAAATAACAAACAAACAAACAAACAAACAAACAAACAAACAAACAAACAAACAAACAAACAAACAAACAAACAAACAAACAAACAAACAAAATACGCAAAACACAAGCGATCAATTACAACAGATACTCAACCTCATAGATTGAAAACTTCCTTTATTACCTCACCGGCTAGCCGGGGTACATAATGGACGGTGAACTGTAGGCATGTCTTTGTTGACTGACAACATATGATGCAGTTATTAGAACCCATTTTAAAAATCCATTGGCGTTCTTACGTCCCCATCAACACAGTTAGGACTATTTTGTAAAAAGCGGGCTCCGATTCTACCTTTCCGGGTCTACCCTGGTATATGAGAGATACAATGTCCCAACAATAAATAAGACCGAGATACTCCATAAACATTTTCCCTACACGAGAACCAATGACGGGTCTTCTGCATGCTATTGCAAAACGCCTAACCTTTAAACCAGATATATCGGAAAAGTCACTTTCAAACGATCTGGTTTGACTGTTAAAAAAGCAACAACAACAACAACAACAACAACAACAACAACAACAACAACAACAACAACAACAACAACAACCAGAAACACAAAAGCGGCGAAGAACCCCATGTTCTTACCTCCTGAAACCCTTATACGGGATGCCCACTACGGATGGGATCGGGCGATTTGACCGATCGCCCGATTCATTGGCATAAAAAACAAACGTGTTTGTTATCAGTTTCAGGCGACCGAGTCGGGAGATCCGCCAAATCCCTGTCAGAACAAGTCAACAATGTAATATTCATAGATTGAAAACTTCCTTCACTACCTGACCAGCCACAAGACGAACACTGAGATTTCGACATGTCTTTGATGTACGCCGTTGGTTGACTACGCATGGTGCATTGATTAAAAAAAAACCCTTTCAGATGAGCGCGTTTTTACTGGTTTGAAAACAAACAATTACCCACATACAAAAACGGTTAAGGAAGTCATGATATCACCTGAGGTCACTCTTCGACCCACTGTCAAAACAAAACAACAATGCCATATTCATAGATTCAAAACTTCCTTCACTACCCGACTAGCTAGCCGGGGTACATATCGCACTGTGAACAGTAGATAATATGTCTTTGATGTCAGCTGCTGGTTGACAATACATTGTCATTTGATAGAACTCATTTTTAAATTGTGTTTTATTTTACTCCCCAAATCAAAACAATTTAGATAATTTAGGAGGCGGGCTTTGACCCTATTTGTCAAGACTAACTGGGCTGTCAGGGATATAACGTATCAAAAATAAAAAGACTAAGGCACTAAATTATTAGTTACTACTTTTTCCCACATT
>NW_004799692.1:0-9351 GCF_000002075.1 Aplysia californica | reverse complement strand
TATATATATCTCTATCTCTATCTTTCTCTTACTCACTTTCTATCTCTATCTCTCTCTTACTCACTTTTTCGGTTTTTCCTCTTATACATTGAACTAGAATGGTTTATTTTTCCTTTTGATTAAACTGCGTTTGGAAGATAAATAAGAGTTAAAGTAAACACCGATCAGTCAAATTTTTTTTCTTAGCACGCACACAATTTCTATATTATTGTCACGAGCACAGATTTCTTTGCCTACCCGAAACTGCATGACGAGTGGACATTTTCCAGTAGATCTGATATGCGCGGGGCTTTACAGAGCGTTCACACCAGACCTGTACCTACGACCAAAAACGGCTAAAAAGCAAAAGGCACAAGACTGTCTTTAAAACTACATCGCGTTCAGACTAGCCGCCAGTCGACTGTCAAGTAAATTTTTAGCATCACATCCGTTTTATTTGTTTTGCGGTAAAATAACAAGAGACGAATGCAATCCGGCATTCAGATAACACAGAAATCAAACACGCATTCAAACGAGACCGAAGGTGTTGAAGTGTTCAAGCAAGAGAGAATCCAAGCACACTCTCAAGAAAGAAAGAAAGCAAACATGCATCTAATCAAGGCAGATTGCAAACAAGCATTAAAGCAAGACGGGATGCAAACAAGCATTCAAACAAGACCGATTGTGAACAGGGGTTCCAGCAAGACAGACTGCAAGCAAGGAATCAAACAAGACAGAATGCAAGCAAACGTTGAAGCAAAAAGAATGCAATAAAGCATTCAATCAAGAGAGAATGTGAGCAAGCTTCAAACGACACAGAGTGTAAGCAGGCAATCAAGCAAGACAGAAACACAAGAAAAGATTCAAGCGAGACAAGCATGAACGCATTCAAATAAGACAGAATGCAGGCAAGCATTCTAATAAGACAGAATGTAAGCATGCATTCAAGCAAGACAGAATCCAAGCAAGTACTCAAGACGGAAAGAATGCAAATAATCATTCAAGCAAGACAGAATGCAAACGAGCATTCAAACGAGACAGAATGCAAACGAGCATTCAAGCAAGACAGAATGTAAACAAGCATTCAAACGAGACAGAATGCAAACTAGCATTCAAACAAGACAGAATGCAAACGAGCATTCAAACAAGAAAGAATGCAAACTAGCATTCGAGCAAAACAGAATGCAAACGAGCATTAAAACAAGACAGAATGCAAACGAGCATTCAAACGAGACAGAATGCAAACTAGCATTCAAGCAAGACAGAATGCAATCGAGCATTCAAACAAGACAGAATGCAAACTAGCATTCAAGCAAGACAGAATGCAAACGAGCATTCAAACAAGAAAGAATGCAAACTAGCATTCAAGAAAGACAGGATGCAAAGAAAGATTCAAGCAAAACAAAACGCAAGCAAGTGTACGATAAGGACAGAATGGGAACAAACCTTCAAACAAGACAGAATGCAAGCAAGCAATCAAACAAGAGAGGAATGCAAGCAATGTTTCAAGCTAGACAGAATATATGCACGCATTCGAATAAGACAGAATGCAAGCAAGCATTCAAACAAGACAGAATGCAAGGAAGCATTCAAGCAAGAGAGGAATGCAATCAGGCATTCAGATAACACAGAAAACAACCAAAAATTCAAACGAAACTAAAGGTGTTGAAGCGTTCAAGCAAGAGAGAATCCAAGCACGCTCTCAAGAAAGAAAGAAAACAAACATGCATCTAATCAAGGCAGATTGCAAACAAGCATTAAAGCTAGACGGGATGCAAACAAGCATTCAAACAAGACAGAATGTGAACAAGGATTCCAGCAAGACAGACTGCAAGCAAGGAATAAAAAAAGACAGAGTGCAAGCAAACGTTCAAGCAAAAAGAATGCAAAAAAGCATTCAAGCAAGAGACAATGTGAGCAAGCTTCAAACAAGACAGAGTGCAAGCAGGCAATCAAGCAAGAGAGAAAAATAAGCAAGGATTCAAGCAAGACAGAATGCATATTCGCATTCAAATAAGACAGAATGCAGTCAAGCATTCAAAACATGACAGAATGCATGGAAGCTTTCAAACAAGAGAGGAATGCAACATGGCATTCAGATAACACAGAAATCAAACACGCATTCAAACGAGACCGAAGGTGTTGAAGAGTTTAAACAAGAGAGAATCAAAGCAAGCTCTCAAAAAAAAAAAAAAAAGAAAGCAAACATGCATCTAATCAAGGCAGACGGCAAACAAGCATTCAAGCAAGACGGAATGCAAACAAGCATTCAAACAAGGAAGAATGCAAACAAGGATTCCAGCAAGACAGACTGCAAGCAAGGAATCAAGCAAGACAGAATGCAAGCAAACGTTGAAGCAAAAAGAATGCAATAAAGTATTCAAGCAAGAGAGAATGTGAGCAAGCTTCAAACAAGACAGAGTGCAAGCAGGCAATCAAGCAAGACAGGAACACAAGAAAGGATTCAAGCGAGACATGCATGCACGCATTCAAATAATACAGAATGCAGGCAAGCATTCTAACAAGACAGAATGTAAGCATGCATTCAAGCAAGACAGAATCCAAGCAAGTACTGAAGACGGAAAGAATGCAAATATGCATTTTAAAAAATCAGAATGCAAACAAGCATTCAAACGAGACAGAATGCAAACGAGCATTCAAGCAAGACAGAATGTAAACAAGCATTCAAACAAGAAAGAATGCAAACTAGCATTCGAGCAAAACAGAATGCAAACGAGCATTAAAACAAGACAGAATGCAAACGAGCATTCACACAAGACAGAATGCAAACGAGCATTCAAGCAAGACAGAATGCAAACGAGCATTCAAGAAAGACAGGATGCAAGCAAAGATTCAAGCAAAACAAAACGCAAGCAAGTGTACGATAAAGACAGAATGGGAGCAAACCTTCAAACGAGACAGAATGCAAGCAAGCAATCAAACCATAGAGGAATGCAAGCAATGTTTCAAGCTAGACAGAATATATGCACGCATTCGAATAAGACAGAATGCAGGCCAGCATTCAAACAAGACAGAATGCAAGGAAGCATTCAAGCAAGACAGGAATGCAATCAGGCATTCAGATAACAAGGAAAACAACCAAAAATTCAAACGAAACTAAAGGTGTTGAAGCGTTCAAGCAAGAGAGAATACAAGCACGCTCTCAAGAAAGAAAGAAAGCAAACATGCATCTAATCAAGGCAGATTGCAAACAAGCATTCAAACAAGACAGAATGTGAAAAAGCATTCCATCAAGACAGACTGCAAGCAAGGAATCAAGCAAGATAGAATGCAAGCAAACGTTCAAGCAAAAAGAATGCAAAAAAGCATTCATGTATGAGGGAATATGAGCAAGCTTCAAACAAGACAGAGTGCAAGCAAGCAATCAAGCAAGAGAGAAAAACAAGCAAGGATTCAAGCAAGACAGAATGCATATTCGCATTCAAATAAGACAGAATGCAGTCAAGCATTCAAAACATGACAGAATGCATGGAAGCTTTCAAACAAGAGAGGAATGCAACATGGCATTCAGATAACACAGAAATCAAACACGCATTCAAACGAGACCGAAGGTGTTGAAGAGTTTAAACAAGAGAGAATCAAAGCAAGCTCTCAAAAAAAAAAAAGAAAGCAAACATGCATCTAATCAAGGCAGACGGCAAACAAGCATTCAAGCAAGACGGAATGCAAACAAGCATTCAAACAAGGAAGAATGCGAACAAGGATTCCAGCAAGACAGACTGCAAGCAAGGAATCAAGCAAGACAGAATGCAAGCAAACGTTGAAGCAAAAAGAATGCAATAAAGCATTCAAGCAAGAGAGAATGTGAGCAAGCTTCAAACAAGACAGTGTGCAAGCAGGCAATCAAGCAAGACAGGAACACAAGAAAGAATTCAAGCGAGACATGCATGCACGCATTCAAATAATACAGAATGCAGGCAAGCATTCTAACAAGACAGAATGTAAGCATGCATTCAAGCAAGACAGAATCCAAGCAAGTACTGAAGACGGAAAGAATGCAAATATGCATTTTAAAAAATCAGAATGCAAACAAACATTCAAGCAAGACAGAATGCAAACGAGCATTCAAACGAGACAGAATGCAAACGAGCATTCAAGCAAGACAGAATGCAAACTAGCATTCGAGCAAGACAGAATGCAAACTAGCATTAAACCAAGACAGAATGCAAACGAGCATTCAAACAAGAAAGAATGCAAACTAGCATTCAAGAAAGACAGGATGCAAGCAAAGATTCAAGCAAAACAAAACGCAAGCAAGTGTACGATAAAGACAGAATGGGAGAAAACCTTCAAACGAGACAGAATGCAAGCAAGCAATCAAACAAGAGAGGAATGCAAGCAATGTTTCAAGCTAAACAGAATATATGCACGCATTCAAATAAGACAGAATGCAGGCAAGCATTCAAACAAGACAGAATGCAAGGAAGCATTCAAGCAAGAGAGGAATGCAATCAGGCATTCAGATAACACAGAAAAGAACCAAGAATTCAAACGAAACTAAAGGTGTTGAAGCGTTCAAGCAAGAAAGAATCCAGGAAGCTCAATTTTTTGACCCAGTCCACAACAATGGAAGTCAACACATTTGAAGTCATGTTCAGCGAGCCGTGTTACACAATGGTAATCCATGTGCTGACACGTCTGTTGTGAAAGCTGTCGTGGTCAGAGGACACGTGAGTTGTTCCCCTTCTCCACGTTTTCTTAGCTAAGTAGCTAACTCTGATTGGCTGAACGGCTCGCGTCATGCGCCCAGTTGTAAGATCTGATTGGCTGACTTACCCGCGCCACTTATCGGTACGGGAAATTTTATTGGCTGACCCACTGGCGTCCCTTACTGATTGGGATTGAAAGCAGTACAAAGAATAATAATAGTCTCAAATTTTCTTGGTGTCCACACCAGACAACGCAGTTTTACTGTCTTTCTGAACAGTTCAGTTCGAATCTCACCAGGACAAACTTCGTTTCCTGAGTCGTTCACCAGAAATGAGCTGTGATTTATATCGATATGGCTATCGTAAAAGAGCAAACTGCTATCTTCTCAACCTTCCAAATGGAGAGGGGCCTATGTTTAGGAAGAAGTGACTCGGCCCAAGTATTTCTCGCATCCTCTACGGACAAAGTTGAGTGACCACACCAGGCATCCCAGGACTAGAGACGAAGACAAACAGACGGCATGTCCATATGAGGTAAGAAAACCCTACCATTCATCCTACCATGTTTATGTTAGTAGATTCTACTGTTTTTTCAATTCTTTAAAATGTTAATTATATTATACATGTAACTCTCTGTATTTCTCTCTCTTTCTCTTTCTCCCTCTCTCTCTCTCTTTTTCTTTCTTTATCTCTATCATTCTATCTCTATCTCTATCTCTCTCTATCTTTCTCTCTCTATCTTTCTCTCTCTCTCTCTCTTTCTCTCTCTCTCTCTCTCTCTCTGTCTCTCTCTCTCTCTCTCTCTCTCTCTCTCCCTCTTTCTCTCTCTCTCTGTCTCTCTCTGTCTGTCTATCTACGGACAAAGTTGAGTGACCACACCAGGCATCCCAGGACTAGAGACAAAGACAAGACAGACCGCGTGTCCATACGAGGTAAGAAAACCCTACCATTCATCCTACCATGTTTATGTTAGTAGATTCTACTGTTTTTTCAATTCTTTAAAATGTTAATTATATTATACATGTAACTCTCTGTATTTCTCTCTCTTTCTCTTTCTCCCTCTCTCTCTCTCTTTTTCTTTCTTTATCTCTATCATTCTATCTCTATCTCTATCTCTCTCTATCTTTCTCTCTCTATCTTTCTCTCTCTCTCTCTCTTTCTCTCTCTCTCTCTCTCTCTCTCTCTCTCTCTCTCTCTCTCTCTCTCTCTCCCTCTTTCTCTCTCTCTCTGTCTCTCTCTGTCTGTCTATCTACGGACAAAGTTGAGTGACCACACCAGGCATCCCAGGACTAGAGACAAAGACAAGACAGACCGCGTGTCCATACGAGGTAAGAAAACCCTACCATTCATCCTACCATGTTTATGTTAGTAGATTCTACTGTTTTTTCAATTCTTTAAAATGTTAATTATATTATACATGTAACTCTCTGTATTTCTCTCTCTTTCTCTTTCTCCCTCTCTCTCTCTCTTTTTCTTTCTTTATCTCTATCATTCTATCTCTATCTCTATCTCTCTCTATCTTTCTCTCTCTATCTTTCTCTCTCTCTCTCTCTTTCTCTCTCTCTCTCTCTCTCTCTCTCTCTCTCTTTCTGTATATATATATATATATATATATATATATATATATACATATCTCTCTCTCTCTATCTCTCTCTATCTCTCTCTTACTCACTTTTTCGGTTTTACCTCTTATACTTTGAACTAGAATGGTTTATTTTTCCTTTTGATTAAACTGCGTTTGGAAAATAAATAAGAGTTAAAGTAAAAACCGATCAGTCACATTTTTTTTTAGCACGCGCACAATTTCTATATTATTGTCAGGAACACCGATTTATTTACCTACCCGAAACTGCATGACGAGTGGACATTTTCCAGTAGATCTGATATGTGCGGGGCTTTACAGAGCGTTCACACCAGACCTGTACCTACGACCAAAAACGGCTAAAAAGCAAAAGGCACAAGACTGTCTTTAAAACTACATCGCGTTCAGACTAGCCGCCAGTCGACTGTCAAGTAAATTTTTAGCATCACATCCGTTTTATTTGTTTTGCGGTAAAATAACAAGAGACGAATGCAATCCGGCATTCAGATAACACAGAAATCAAACACGCATTCAAACGAGACCGAAGGTGTTGAAGTGTTCAAACAAGAGAGAATCCAAGCACACTCTCAAGAAAGAAAGAAAGCAAACATGCATCTAATCAAGGCAGATTGCAAACAAGCATTAAAGCAAGACGGGATGCAAACAAGCATTCAAACAAGACCGATTGTGAACAGGGGTTCCAGCAAGACAGACTGCAAGCAAGGAATCAAACAAGACAGAATGCAAGCAAACGTTGAAGCAAAAAGAATGCAATAAAGCATTCAATCAAGAGAGAATGTGAGCAAACTTCAAACGACACAGAGTGTAAGCAGGCAATCAAGCAAGACAGGAACACAAGAAAGGATTCAAGCGAGACAAGCATGCACGCATTCAAATAAGACAGAATGCAGGCAAGCATTCTAATAAGACAGAATGTAAGCATGCATTCAAGCAAGACAGAATCCAAGCAAGTACTGAAGACGGAAAGAATGCAAATATGCATTCAAGCAAGACAGAATGCAAACGAGCATTCAAACGAGACAGAATGCAAACGAGCATTCAAGCAAGACAGAATGTAAACAAGCATTCAAACGAGACAGAATGCAAACTAGCATTCAAACAAGACAGAATGCAAACGAGCATTCAAACAAGAAAGAATGCAAACTAGCATTCGAGCAAAACAGAATGCAAACGAGCATTAAAACAAGACAGAATGCAAACGAGCATTCAAACAAGACAGAATGCAATCGAGCATTCAAACAAGACAGAATGCAAACTAGCATTCAAGCAAGACAGAATGCAATCGAGCATTCAAAGAAGACAGAATGCAAACTAGCATTCAAACAAGAAAGAATGCAAACTAGCATTCAAGAAAGACAGGATGCAAAGAAAGATTCAAGCAAAACAAAACGCAAGCAAGTGTACGATAAAGACAGAATGGGAGCAAACCTTCAAACAAGACAGAATGCAAGCAAGCAATCAAACCATAGAGGAATGCAAGCAATGTTTCAAGCTAGACAGAATATATGCACGCATTCGAATAAGACAGAATGCAAGCAAGCATTCAAACAAGACAGAATGCAAGGAAGCATTCAAGCAAGAGAGGAATGCAATCAGGCATTCAGATAACACAGAAAACAACCAAAAATTCAAACGAAACTAAAGGTGTTGAAGCGTTCAAGCAAGAGAGAATCCAAGCACGCTCTCAAGAAAGAAAGAAAACAAACATGCATCTAATCAAGGCAGATTGCAAACAAGCATTAAATCAAAACGGGATGCAAACAAGCATTCAAACAAGACAGAATGTGAAAAAGGATTCCAGCAAGACAGACTGCAAGCAAGGAATCAAGCAAGACAGAATGCAAGCAAACGTTCAAGCAAAAAGAATGCAAAAAAGCATTCAAGTAGGAGGGAATATGAGCAAGCTTCAAACAAGACAGAGTGCAAGCAAGCAATCAAGCAAGAGAGAAAAACAAGCAAGGATTCAAGCAAGACAGAATGCATATTCGCATTCAAATAAGACAGAATGCAGTCAAGCATTCAAAACATGACAGAATGCATGGAAGCTTTCAAACAAGAGAGGAATGCAACATGGCATTCAGATAACACAGAAATCAAACACGCATTCAAACGAGACCGAAGGTGTTGAAGAGTTTAAACAAGAGAGAATCAAAGCAAGCTCTCAAAAAAAAAAAAAGAAAGCAAACATGCATCTAATCAAGGCAGACGGCAAACAAGCATTCAAGCAAGACGGAATGCAAACAAGCATTCAAACAAGGAAGAATGCGAACAAGGATTCCAGCAAGACAGACTGCAAGCAAGGAATCAAGCAAGACAGAATGCAAGCAAACGTTGAAGCAAAAAGAATGCAATAAAGCATTCAAGCAAGAGAGAATGTGAGCAAGCTTCAAACAAGACAGAGTGCAAGCAGGCAATCAAGCAAGACAGGAACACAAGAAAGGATTCAAGCGAGACATGCATGCACGCATTCAAATAATACAGAATGCAGGCAAGCATTCTAACAAGACAGAATGTAAGCATGCATTCAAGCAAGACAGAATCCAAGCAAGTACTGAAGACGGAAAGAATGCAAATATGCATTTAAAAAAATCAGAATGCAAACAAACATTCAAGCAAGACAGAATGCAAACGAGCATTCAAACGAGACAGAATGCAAACGAGCATTCAAGCAAGACAGAATGCAAACTAGCATTCGAGCAAGACAGAATGCAAACGAGCATTAAACCAAGACAGAATGCAAACGAGCATTCAAACAAGACAGAATGCAAACTAGCATTCAAGAAAGACAGGATGCAAGCAAAGATTCAAGCAAAACAAAACGCAAGCAAGTGTACGATAAAGACAGAATGGGAGCAAACCTTCAAACAAGACAGAATGCAAGCAAGCAATCAAACAAGAGAGGAATGCAAGCAATGTTTCAAGCTAAACAGAATATATGCACGCATTCAAATAAGACAGAATGCAGGCAAGCATTCAAACAAGACAGAATGCAAGGAAGCATTCAAGCAAGAGAGGAATGCAATCAGGCATTCAGATAACACAGAAAACAACCAAGAATTCAAACGAAACTAAAGGTGTTGAAGCGTTCAAGCAAGAAAG
>NW_004799691.1:6716-8803 GCF_000002075.1 Aplysia californica | reverse complement strand
CCCCCCTTTCCACCCTACCCCTTACGCCTCCCCCCTCCCACCCTCCACCCCTCCTCAGGAACCAGTTAGAAGAGCGAACTCAAAGTCGTCTGGAGCAATGTGCCATCGATTCTATGACGTAAAACTATGCTTAAAATGTATTTTGCGTCGCTCTTTCTCGTATTCATGTGGCAAAAATTGACAGTGGAAAGTAATCGATAACGGTATATCTGGAGAAGTGGTCGATAATATGTTTCCAGTTTCTGAAGATGCATCGACTGAGCCAAGTTACTATATATGGAAGGACTGAAATTATCTTTTCTTGAACGTCGTTCGCATCCTTTTCAATTTTGTAAGGTTTGCTCTCTCCTGTTTCTTTTCTAATAATATTATAGTTTTGTTTTCTTATTTTTTTGTTTTCGCCTACAGCACTGCTGCAGCTTGTCAGTCTTTTTCTAGACGTTACCCACTTTTGCCACCTTTATGATGGTAAACTTGTTGTACTGCCTAACCCACCCACGTACGTGTGTGTGTGTGTGTAGACAGACAGACAGACAGACAGACAGACAGACAGACAGACAGACAGACAGACAGACAGACAGAGACGGAGAAACTGAGACAGAGGGGAGGAACGTTGATCAAAGGCACACAAATAAATGTCGATTCGAACTTTCCAAGGACACTCAAGGACTTTTTTTTTAGATCACCAAACATTTGTGGTTGTCTTCTCTCTAATTTTAATTTTAACATCAGGTGACCCCATAGATGGGTGACCCCAACCTCCTTCAATCACTGATACATACACGTACATGTACATATATCTCGACTTCTATTCAAGATATATAGGTACTTTTTCATGAAGACGAAGACTTTTAGTTTTAGTAAGAGTTTTACGGCACTTGCAACACAATAAGGTCATATAAGTACCGAAGATTAGAGGTGTTACAAGAGAGTAGCAAACACAAAAAAAGAAGGAGGGGAGATCGGGACAATAGATGTTTGATAGGAAAGAAGGAGCAGACCATACCAGAGCACCCGCCAACCACCCACAGAGCAAGTGTAATGAACAGCGTTTTAAGATTATACCAATAACTCCATCTATGCCCCAAAACTGACAAGCGCCTGATTCCTCAGTGTAGTAATACTAACTGATTGTGACTTCATACAATATTATTTCTTTTCTTTCTTTCTTTCTTTCTTTCTTTCTTTCTTTCTTTCTTTCTTTTTTTCTTTCTTTCTTTCTTTATTTCTTTCCTTCTTTCTTTCTTTCCTTCTTTCTTTCTTTTCTCACTTTCTTTCTTTCTTTTTTTTTCTCACTTTCTTTCTTTCTTTCTCTCTCTCTTCTTTCTTTCGTTCTTTCTTTCTTTCTTTCCTTCTTTCTTTTACTTTTTTCCTTCCTTCCACCCCTTTCACTATTCTCACAGCTTCCATCACTCCACCCCGGGCTTACCTGCCCGTGTATAGTGGGTCTACTGTCCTCGCGGTTTTTGTAAAAAGAAAAGAAAATTTATCCAAACTGAGCTAAAAAATGTTAAATTAGATCTACGCGATTCTGTTAATTTTAACAAAGAATGGTAAAGGAAAATAATCAGAAATTATGCCCAAAAAATGATCAACCTTTGCTAAATTATAAGGGGTTTCCTTCTCCAATAGACAGAGACAGAACAACAAGAATGCATTTTTCCCACCAACAGATAGAGAGAAAAGAACAAAAGGAATCTATCGCCCCCACCCCCCCAACAGATAGAGACATAACAAAACCAATCTTTCCTCCCCTCCAATAGATAGAGAGAGAACAAAAGGAATAGATCTCCCCCCTTCCAATAGATAGAGAGAAAGAACAAATGGAGTCTATTTTTTCGCACCTACAGAGATAGAGAGTCAGAACAAAAGGAATCTATTTTCCCCCTTCAATAGATAGAGAGACAGAACAAAAGGAATCTATTTCCCCCCACCAATAGACGGAAACAGAACAGAACAGAATCTATGTTTGCTGAAATGCCAGCAGTTAACAAGGAGCAGGCAGACCTTTTCTCCTCTCTATCATTGTGAAAGGGTAACCTTTGATAAGTAGGTTTCTAGGAGGAGGAGGAGGAGGAGGAGGAAGA
>NW_004799691.1:1989-3656 GCF_000002075.1 Aplysia californica | reverse complement strand
GTGTGTGTGTGTGTGTGTCCACTGTTGTGAATGTCATTATTTCTTACTATGAGATGGCTATACATGTACAAGTGTACACTGTTTTGTGTCACGAGACCTTTGTGAAAGAGGTGCTTGAAGGAAAGATGTGGGGCAGGAGAGCCAGAGAAAGGCAAATAACAACACGGAAGGACAACATAAGAACATCGATTGACCTGTGTAATATGGCAGAATGTGCAACAACGGCAGCTCGCGACCGTGAAGGATAGATCTAGGGTCATTACACGTCAACCTCTGAGTCAGAGATGACAGACACCTCCAGGTTCCCAGATACTGTTATTACTTTACTTACTTACTACCACTTACTCCATCTGGCGTTTAGGGCAGCAACAAAGGATCTCCAGCTCTGTCTGTTTCGGGCCATCTTGGTCAGCGTTCCCCACGAATGATTCCAGGACTTCACTTCAGCCTCTACTGTGCGTCTCCAGGTCACTTTGGGTCTGCCCCTCTTGCGATGTCCTTCGGGTGTCCAGTGGAGGGCAGTCTTTACAATAGAGTCTGGTTCTCTTCTCAGAACATGCCCAATCCATCTCCATCTTCTCCTTGTTATTACTCTTCTGGACGCCATGAATTCTGGCTATGTATTTGTGTTGGCTCGGTGTCCACTATAGTGAGCATCATGCCTGCAAAGGCTGTTTTATATTTATTGATGAAAGATATTGTCATAATATACTATTTTAATTTTAGTAGAGGTTTTACGGCGCTAGCAACTGCATAAGGTCATATGAGCGCCAGATAATATACGATGCAAACAAAACTGTTTATAATAATGTTTGATTTAAAATATTGTCATAATAATATACCATGCATACAAAGACTTTTTATATATTTGATGAAAGATATCGTCATAATATACCATGCATACAATTTTTTTTTTATGAAAGCTATAATATACACCAATGTCTTGATCTCAGCACAAAATACATGTGCGTGAAAGTACATGTGCAAATATTATTCTCTCCTTAGATTAACGCCAACACAGCAGCAGACATTCATAGCATTACCACAACACATTAATGACAAGAAAGTACTATGAATAGGACAACACAATACCGTATCGGGGAACACAAAAGCCAAACTGGGAAAAGTTATTTTCGGCCTTCAGGCGCAAGTGGTCTTGTATGGCATGTTATAATGTTATGTTTCGGAGACAGACTCTTGGCCAAGCTAAGCGCAGGGCATGGTTGAAAAGGGGAAATATCATGTGGTTGCTTTTGAGCACTAGGGAGCTATCCCGAAGAATGCTGTTTTGAGAAAATCGAAGGTAAAGTTTTTGCCCCTTGTTCAGTTTCTTTAATAAAATACAAGGAGAGTTTTCTCTATAACCAAACAAATATATACACCAATGAAACCAAACTTCTCTGTATTATATAGGTAGGGCAATGCCCACTTTTGGTGTAGGAGGTCAAGATTTCTGGAAACCCCCGAAATCTGGGTTAGTCCGCTTGTCCTTAAAAGCGACCACATTAGGGATGGAATGTTGTTTGTCATCATGACGATGTCGTAAATCAAACGCATTAAGATTTTGCCAAATATTAATACAACACAATGTGATATTGTTATATTATATGCAGCTGACTCTCAGAAATGTAGATCTATAATTTACATGTGTGTGTTTCAACATTCCA
>NW_004799691.1:0-1101 GCF_000002075.1 Aplysia californica | reverse complement strand
GTATTAGTATTATTATTATTATTATGACATGATGATATAGACAATCAGCCTTCCCACACTGAAATGGACCCTCATGAAGGAAGAGGGGCGAGGAAGCATGGAGCTTCCCGTCTTCCTAAGACCACAGTTCTCGATTCAAGTACTTCAAGTAATGACATTAACCACCACGCAAAGTAGTAGGCGATAGATCTAGCTGGGTTTGGGTGAAGTACGGTGTGACTTATGACTTATATGTCACTGAGCCGTTACACTGTTGTTGTTTTTTAGTTTTAGTAAGTGTTTTACGGCATTTGCAACACAATAAGGTCATATAAGTGCCGAAGATTAGAGGTGTTACAAGAGAGTTTTGTTTTAGTAAGGGTTTTACGGCACTTGCAACACAATAAGATCATATAAGTGCCGAAGATTAGAGGTGTTACAAGAGAGTAACAAACACACAAAAAAGAAGGATGGGGGGAGATAGAGAAGATAGATTTTTGTTTATAGGAAAGAAGGAGCAAACCACACTAGAACACCCACCAACCACCCACGCCGTTACGCTAGCCGTGAAGGCCGACCCGGGTCCCCCTGAAACATTGCTGAAACATGGCAAACAGGGCTGTGGAGAAACTGTGACTGGCTTAGGACGCCGGCCGTGGATATTAATAATATTGCTCAAGAAAACAAAAGGAAACAACAACAAAACACACCCAGCAGTTTACCTGTCTAAGACAATCACTTTCCTCTACCACAATGGGTGGTTGTCTTGGACAATTTCGACTGGTTTTTTTTCTTCAAAATTTCATAGTCTATAGTAGGCCTTAAATTGGTACGAAAAGAAAGAGAAAAAAAGAAAATAATGGGGGCACTTAAGAAAAGAGTGTACCGTATTTCCTTTAAAAGTACGTTCACAAAGTTAGCAGGTCAATAAGAAAGAAGAGTTGAAAGCTTCTAACCTACTCATCCCAGAAGAGATGTAAAATTCATCCAGTTCGTCTATCAATCCTTTCTCCCTTGCACTGAATTCCCGCCAAGTCTGTCAATTCTTAATTACAAAGAAAGAAAACCTGCACGCCATCTGTTTAACCTATATACCACATATTTACTCTTTTTTCATTAACG
>NW_004799690.1:7549-9158 GCF_000002075.1 Aplysia californica | reverse complement strand
CCTCTCTCTCTCAGTATCTAACTTTGTACATGCCGACAGTAGTGTGTCCCCTCAGGTTAAGAAGACTATGACGTCACCCACATGGGTACATTTACATTTTAAACCAACACCTTTGTTTTGGTCAACCTCGTGGCTTCTTACCCCCGGGCGAACGCGGGTGACTTAGGCCTACTGGTCAAGGGAGACGGGGTTTAAAAACGAAGTGGACGGACCAGTGACCACCTGGTCTGGTAGACTGTAGTGCATTCATCTCTGTTCATTCTGACCCGCACACCTCAAGCAGACAACATCGACGACATCTTACAAATTTGATTTACAATCATCTGTTTCTTGAACGTCTTCGCACCTTGTGTTGTTGGGTGAGTGAAACAATTGGTTCTTATTTATGTCTGACTGTTGTAAATTATCATTCATTATAATGCATGTCATCTTTTTATGTCATGAGTGTTGTAAACATAAACAATTTGTATGATTATATTAAAACGAAATTGTAGTTGTCGGAAAAGACATGGATGGGCAGGATGTTTACACAACTTTTTATTCTAATGAGAGATTGTTACCTCAGTCTCGAAATCTAAAACATAATTTATCATCGATGTTGCCGGCTCCGTGTATACACTCGTATCCCCTCAAACGATTATGACATCACCCACATGGGTACATCTATTAAATTTTATATCAACACCCGTGTTTTGGGTCAACCTCTTGGTTTCTGACTGTGCGCGTACATGCACATTCTCGTTTTGGCATTTCTAAAGCTCTTATCCACATTTTCCAATTTCTTGTGACGCAGATAACGACCAAAAACGAAGATCAAACTAAATGTAATAATCGCTATTCCTCCTAAATTATCATCGTCCGTGCATTCAGAATTTCTGTTTGTGAGTTAAAAAATCAGATATAATACATCCCATGTAGCGCCTCTCTATGGAGTGTGAAATCAGGGAAAGTTACCCAATGTTGGGACAAAGAAACTTTTGACGTTTTTGTTTTGAACAAAATTATCCAAACACTTCATTGTTAGGGCTCTCTCTCTCTCTCTCCTCCCCCATCACCACCCTTTCTCTCTCATCCAGCCTCAAGGCCACGTTTTCCCGCCTTCCACTGGGGCTAAAAAACCTCGTGGTTTCTGACTTTGTGCACATTGATAGTGTGTCTCCTCAAGCAATTTTGACATCACCCACGTGGGTACATCTTTTATTTAAATTTTATATCAACACCCGTGTCTTGGGTCAACCTCTTGGTTTCTGACTGTGCGCGTACATGCACATTCTCGTTTTGATATTTCTATATCTCTTATCCACATTTTCCAATTTCTTGTGATTCAAATAACGACCAAAAACAAGATCGAACTAAATGTAAAAATCGCCATTCCTCCTAAATTATCATCGTCCGTACGATATAAAATTTCTATTTTTGTGAGTTAAAAAATCCGATACAATACATCCCTTGTAGCGCCTCTCTATCGAGTGTGAGAACAGGGAAAGTTACCCAATGTTGGGACAAAGAAATTTTGGGCGTTTTTGTTTTGAACACAATTATCCAAACGCTTCATTGTTAGGGCTCTCCCCAACCCCCTCTCTCTCCTCCCCCACCATCCCTCCCCCCC
>NW_004799690.1:5840-6977 GCF_000002075.1 Aplysia californica | reverse complement strand
CCACCACGTACACACACACACACACACAAACACACACACACACACACACACACACACACACACACACACACACACTCATGCACGCGCGCGCGCAGTATGCTTGCACTCACAAATAGGCTTACAGTAACATGCATAATATAAGAGAACAGTAATATAAACAATACCATGTGATTGTCATGAATATCATAGAGCTTATTATATTGTTATGGTTTGATGCTGTCTGAACGTGGGGGAAAAAGGTAGATTATAAAATGCATGTGTATTCAAGTTGGCCTTTATCTCGGTCTCGTATTAGTCTTATCTATAACAATTGCTATTTTTTTAGATGCAAATCTATAAAAGCGTAAAAAACGACAATCAAACAACACAAAACAACCGAAGTTAAAGCTAAAGTAAAAATCTCTATTACTCCTAAATTCTCATCGTCCACGTTGTTACAAAATGTCCCTTTGTCTGTCCCTGTGGTTTTATGCACCCCTGCATAATTTAGCCAAATTTTGTTTCAAAAAAATTTGCTTATTTTCTGATTATTTTCCTTAATCATTTTTTGTTAAAAATTAACAGAATTGCATAATTTCTGATTTTTGGGCTCAATTTGCATAATTTCATAATTTTTCTTACATAAAACGACAGGGACAGCTTTGTGAGTTTTAAAAAAGCAGACACAACACATCCTATGTAGCGCCTCTCTTTCATGTGTGTGTGAACATTAAAAGTTATCCAATGTTGTGAGAAAGAGAAAATTCGGCGTATTGTTTCCAACACATTTACACAAACAATGTCGTCGTTGTTAGGGCTGTTCACACGGTTTGTGACCGGAGGCAGGCGGGGGGAGTGAGGGGTGTTAACTTTTTGTCAAACAAAATTTCTCTTTGTTTACGTTTCTCAAAACAAAGAAAATGCACCCCGTGTCAGCCTCTCAGTCTTGTACGGACAAAGAAAGTTATCGACTTTTGTAGCAATGAGTTATACATTGCTAGGACAAAGAAATTTAACTTTTTGTTTTCAAAGGATTAACACCAACTTTATGAGCTGTGTCATGACAGCGTCGTTTCTGACAGGGTTGCGTCTTTTCTCTCTCTCCCTCTCTCTCTCTATCTCTCTCTATCTCTCTCTCTCTCTCTCTCTCTCTCTCTC
>NW_004799690.1:1624-3856 GCF_000002075.1 Aplysia californica | reverse complement strand
TCCCAGGCGTAAGATTATATTTGAACGGCCCCTTACTCTCTTGTAACACCTCCAATCTTTGGCACTTGTTTGTTTGTTGGTTTGTTTTGTTGTTTTTTTGTTGTTGTTTTTTACCCTTAGTAAATGTTTATCGGCGCTCGTGGCCACTGATAAGGTCATATGAGCGTGCGGGGCACATTCTTCCAGAGGATAAAGTATTTTGATTTTTTTTCCTAAAAGAAGTAAAGAAAATGACGACATCAAGGAAGGGGAAAGAGGAAGCAGCAGTCCCCCCTGTGTTGTTCTGGCACAGTATGAGCATGGCATTGATAAATCAGCCCATTTACAATTCTACTGTGTATAACAATATGTTAATATCCACCCCCAACCTCCTTCGGTCTTACTAACAACGCACTTTTGTCACTTTCAGATACTTTCTTCCCGGACCAACCACTTGCGAGCCGCCAACCATAGGGAAACGCGTAGATACCTCCCCTAATCGACCCCGCGGAAACAGGAGATCGAGTCAGGAAATCAGACGCTCTCTCCAAAAACGTTTTGCCCACACCATGGATGCTCTTCGCCCTCAAAGTGACACCCTGGCTACCAATTCCACTACGGTTTCTGAAGCTACTTCTTCAGCTACGTCCGCTACTACTACTACAGCCACGTTGGCTCTTTTTGGACAAGAGCCCCCAGTGTCTTCTTCTCTTGCACAAGCCCTGCCCTCATTGGCTCCTTCTGGACAACCCTACCCCCCACTGTCTTCTTCTCTTGCCCGAGCCCTGCCCCCATTGTCTCTTTCAAGACAGGCCCAGCTTCCATTGGCTCCTTCTGGACAGGCTCAGCAACCACTGGCTCCTGGGCAAGCCCTGCTCCCACTGCTTCTGCCCCGATTACCTCCTCCTGGGCAAGAAGTCCTGCGACACAAGAAATGAGTCTGCCTGAACACAGTTTAATGCAGCCACCGTGCCTGATGGGACAGGTTCCTCTGCTGCCGTGTATGTCTTCACCGAACCCCCATCCATCCAGGGAATATTCCCAACCACAGACGTCAGAACCAGAACACGCAGCCTCTGGAGCAGCTCCAGTTCTGACAAGCCCGCTACTGAGGAGGTCAGCGACGACAGAACGGAATGGCTGCTAGAACACAAGGACAAAATAGCCTGACGATTGCTGTAAATCCAGGTTGCAGGAACGTCACAACGTTCCTTAACTCCTACCGGGTTCTGGGAAGCAATGTCATAAGGAAACTGAAAGCATAGACCTGTTCAGTCTTTCTTGACTTGATGACATTCTAGACCTGGCCTTTTAAAAAAGTCTTCCATGAGTTGACGGCGTTCTAGACCTGGTGTTGTGTAAATATGTAAAGTCTTTTCCAGAATCTGTTAATCTTTTTAATCTTTTCATGACTTGATCATATTTGAGTCTTGGTATTTGTATTGGCGTTGTGTGTTAAATATTAAAGTTTTGCTTGCAGGGCACAAAAAAATCGTTCTGACTTCGTATTACTGTTGCACTATTTGTCTTTGTTTGAGAGTTAGTTAGTCTCTCTTTCTTTCTTTCTCTCTCCTCTTGCTTACTTAAATACCTTCTCAGGCTCGTTCTTTCGTTTTCACTTTCAATTACTTTTATTCACACCAACCCTCTCTCTCTCTTGCTTTCTCTTGCTCACTTTTCACTCTCTCTCTCTCTCTCTCTCTCTATCTCTCTCTCTCTCTCTCTCTCTCTCTCTCTCTCTCTCTCTCTCTCCGTGTACAGGGCAACGTTACCCGTAAGACTGTTTAGGCTGTAGCCCAGCGCAATTGCAAACACGACGTTTTTAAAAAATGTTTTTCAACAACAACAAATTGTCCTCTTGTTGAATTGTTGTTGTTGTTTGTATTGCTGTTGTTTTTACTGTTGTTGTTATGTTGATGAGAAGGATGTTGATGCTACCGCTGTTGCTGTTGTTGTGGCTGCTGCTGATAGGTTTCTGCTGCATCATACTTTGTAACAGAAATAAATTTATAAATGTGCTTGTCGTCGTCTTAATCCACATTATTGGTGGATACCGGTAGGCCTACGTCTAATCACGTTTTACAGTATAGCTTTCCATCAGTACGGGGTTACAATGCGGTAGTAGCAGCATCAACGTCATCGATGTTGCCGGCTCCGCGGCACATGGACAGCCTAGGGCCCCGCACTTAGTTAACGCGGCCCTGCTCATGTGTGTGCGTGTGTTTGTGTTTGGGTGTGTGTGTTCCTCCTCTT
>NW_004799690.1:0-1524 GCF_000002075.1 Aplysia californica | reverse complement strand
CCTCTCTTTTCAACATCTCTCTCTCTCTCTCTCTCTCTCTCTCTCTCTCTCTCTCTCTCTCTCTCTCTCCGACATTCTCCCTAAAGGTTCAAAAGTGGGTGGGGATGAGTGGTAAAATAGACACATTGCTCGTCGTTGGTAGTGTACTTGTAGTTGGAGAACATGTCGTCTGTACGTCGAAAAAACAAACAGGAACGACTTGTACACTTTCTGTACATGTACGTTCAGATGTTTTGTACATAACGATTGATAATGTACGTACATGAGAGGTAGCGGTTTCAGCATCCAACTTTTATGTTTTAACATAGACACGTCGCTACCTTGGAATTACAAAGTTCAATCTCCTCAGTACCTAGTTTTGAGAAATTTAATGTACAAAATTTTGAGTTTCGCTACAAGGCAAACTTTTCCGAATATCTTGATAACGACTCCGAATAATCTTTCTGATTTGATAGAGTAGATACATGTACCTAGAACATTTGGCTTCTGCTATCATGGTCTTTAGTAACACAAAACAGCCAAAAATGTCAGATAGAAAATTGCAATTTTAAGGCAGTGATAATATTGTGGCTTTTCTCGAAGATGCAATGCCTCCAACTGGGGTTTCCAGTTTCAATTTGGTGTCATCAAAAGTCTTGATCCCGAGACCGAGACATGGTCAACCCCAACATACGGCTGTAAATGCTGGGAAATTACTAAAGGTTACAACCACCGAAAAGCGATGGGTCAGTTTTGTCACCCATTCACCCTTTTTGCAACCTTTTAGTTTTAATTAGAATTTCACGGCACTTGTAACACAAAATAGGTCATAATATTTATAATAAAGTGCCCAAGATTGGAGATGCTACAAGAGAATAACCAGTGGCGTCGCGTGAGTTGCAGAAATGGTGGTGCATAATTGGAAAGTGAGCAAATGGGCTTATAGTAGCTAGATCTACTATTAAGATTTCTAGAGAAAGTCAGTTAGAATCTACAGAATATTCCGTAATCTACATCTATCGATATCTACAACTGTCTCTAGATGAAACCTCATAAAAGCTGCAATAAAGTAAAACAATACTAACAACTCACTGTGCTCACAATCTGAGAAGATTTAAAGATTTCTAATTAATTCGTGCAGCACCAGGACTTGCTACACAATAGAGGGAGACAATAGTTTCAAAACCCATTTTCTTCACTGAGTTACCGTAGACTCTACTAGTGTTGTAGAAACTTGGATCAAATTTTTAGCTTGCACCAAATTGGGGCTGCGAAGAGCAGTTTCAAGCACATTTCTTCTTGTGCGGGAAGAACGATGCCTAGATTTCTCTACAGTGACAAAAATAACTTTGGTGCAAAGATTTTGTTTGCACCTAGCAGACGCTACCGCAAGCGGTGCGACTAGCATAAACCTCCTCGCTGTCTGTCTCTTCACTGGAGCAGCCAGCAATTGACCGATCGCATGGATGTACATTTTAGTGGGCTAGGCCTAATGTAGATCTAGAGCACTGACTCGTTTAGAACTATTAGAAAAATGGATTGGGG
>NW_004799689.1:7802-10114 GCF_000002075.1 Aplysia californica | reverse complement strand
TGCACATTCATGACACTTAACCCAAAGCCCATAAACCATGTGGGTGTTTGGCTGGTGCTCTGGTGTGGTTTGCTCCTTCCTTCCTATCAAACACCTATCGTCCTGATCTGTCCTCCCTTTTCTTTGTGTTTGTTACTCTTTTAAAGTACATCTTTCTGTTCTTTTTTAACACCTAATTGGTGCTAGGTTCACAGCATTTCAACAACTGGTGCTCGGTTAGCTTAATTGATATCATGCTGGACTACATGACGGAGACTCCTTCTTTTCTATCAAACACCTATCCTCTTTATCTCTCGTCCTTCTTTCCTATCAAATACCTATCGTCCTCCTTCTTTCCTATCAAACTCCTATCCTCTTTATCTCTCCTCCTTCTTTCCTATCAAACTCCTATCGTCTTTATCTCTCCTCCTTCTTTCATATCAATCACCTATCGTCTTTATCTCTCCTCCTTCTTTCCTATCAAACACCTATCGTCTTTATCTCTCCTCCTTTCCTATCACACACCTATCGTCTTTATCTCTCCTTTTCTGTCAAAGTCCTATTTTCTTTATCTCTCCTCCTTTCTTGTCAAACAAGTATCATCTTTATCTCTCAGGGTTTCCTATCACTCACCTATCGTCTTTATCTCTCCTCCTTCTTTCCTGTCAAACTCCTATCGTCTTTATCTCTCCTTCTTTCCTATCAAACATGTATCGTCTTTATCTCTCCTCCTTTTCTTTGTATTTTAATATCTAGTAACACCACTAATCTTCGGCGCTTATATGACCTAATTGTGATGTTAGTGCCGTAATACGCTCTCAGAAACAAAACCATAAACCATGATGTATATTCTAAACTTTCTTTGTGCTTGCTACAGACTGCAGCCGCGGACAGAGAGATTTCTCAAGGCTCTTCTTAGCCAGGGATGTAACACGCGGGCCGCATTGGCGAAAGTGTGGGAGACAAGTCCAAAGTGTAAGAACTTGCTACTCCTTTTTTTAGAAACACAGTTCTGTTTTGCTTTTTCTCTCTACTAGCACTAGATGTGAATAGTTCTTTAGGAGTCGAAGCGCTGAGCTCATGAGTTTTGGATTTTTGATTTGTTTGTCTTTGAGGGGTGGGGGGTTGGTGATATGCTCTTTTTACGTTACTTTTTCAGCACAACTGTTATTGTATCTGTTCCTAGGTCCATATCCCAAATTTCATAATTAGTGAGCTGACCTATGCAACCTTACCCTAACTATAGTTTTGAAATAGGTGTGTGAGTGGTTGGCGGGTGCTCTGATATGGTTTGCTCCTTCTTTCCTATCAAACATGTGTCTTGCATATCTTTCCTCTTTCTTTTTCTTTTGTATGTTACTCTCTAGAGTAACACCTAATCTTCAGCCGTTTTATGACGTATTTGTATTGTAAAGGTTGTAAAATTCTAACTTAAACTAAAACGAAAGGGGTGTTAACCTCCCATACCGTCATTTCATCAAATTTAAACGCTACCAAACCTTTCTTTTACCTCCACAGTTCTGCAGCGGGAATACCTGGAGTGGGTCAAGGAGTCTGAGCATGCCGAGGTCATGACCTCTTGGCCTCCTACGTGATATGGGAAGATCCACTAGACTGGAATGAGATTGAGATGTACAGTCGAAATTGTCCATGACTGACCACCCTTTTGTCAAAGAGAAAAGAAGTTGTCTCAGACAAATGGACGTCTTGGACAGTTTCATAATAATATTACACCCCCCTACCCTCCCCTGCCCAAAGCAAAAACAAGAACGTAAAGGGGAAATGGGAAGTGGTCGTTTGTACAGGTGATTGTTTTAGACAGGTGGCCGTTTGAGCTCGCTTGAATGTACTATAATGTAGTCTATAAGAAAATTGGGTTTTTTTGTTCGCAAGCATATCTTATTTTCAAGAGCTCTGTGTGATGAAGGTCACCCATGAAAGTTATGAGTCTAGAAAATAAATTCTTCAGTAAGTGTAATTGGTCTTTCTGTACTATCGGAAAACTTCAAAAGGCAAAAGGTCGTGCATACTTCGTGGAAACTATATGTTTGTGGTATTAGTATTCCTTTTAATAAATGTTAAAAAAATTAGACACTTCTGAAAAAAGTGCACTATTTTAACTGTTTATGCATAAATTATATGACAAGTTGATGACGTCGGCTCACTGGATTAAGTGGAATAAAATGAATATTCATTAACTTTTTGTTTTTGTCCACTTTGTTGTGTATTGTGATTGTTTAGGAATTACAAAGTGGGGTTAAGTGGGTGGCTGGTGGGTGCTCTGGTGTAGTCTGCTCCTTCTTTTCTATTAAACATCTATCATTCTTATCGCT
>NW_004799689.1:5676-7702 GCF_000002075.1 Aplysia californica | reverse complement strand
TGATATGCTCTTTTTACATTACTTTTTCAGCACAACTGTTATTGTATCTGTTCCTAGGTCCATATCCCAAATTTCATAATTAGTGAGCTGACCTAAGCAACCTTACCCTAACTATATTTTTGAAATGGGTGTGTGGGTGGTTGGTGGGTGCTCTGATGTGGTTTGCCCTTTGTTTCCTATCAAACATCTGTTGTCCTTATATTTCCTCTTTCTTTTTCTTTGTATGTTTCTCTCTAGAGTAACACCTAATCTTAAGCCCTTTTATGTCGTATTTGTATTGTAAATGCTGTAAAATTCTAACTTAAACTAAAACGAAAGATGTGTTAACCACCCATACCGTCATTTCATCAAATTCAAACGCTACCAAACCTTTCTTTTGCCTCCACAGTTCTGCAGCGGGAATACCTGGAGTGGGTCAAGGAGTCTGAGCATGCCGAGGTCATGACCTCTTGGCCTCCTACGTGATATGGGAAGATCCACAAGACTGGAATGAGATTGAGATGTACAGTCGAATCTGTCTATGACTGGCCGCCCTTTTGTCAAAGAGAAAAGTAGTTATCTTAGACAAATGGAGGTCTTGGACAGTTTCATAATAATATTACACCCCCCTACCCTCCCCTGCCCAAAGCAAAAACAAGAACGTAAAGGGGAAATGGGAAGTGGTCGTTTGTACAGGTGATTGTTTTAGACAGGTGGCCGTTTGAGCTCGCTTGAATGTACTATAATGTAGTCTATAAGAAAATTGGGTTTTTTTGTTCGCAAGCATATCTTATTTTCAAGAGCTCTGTGTGATGAAGGTCACCCATGAAAGTTATGAGTCTAGAAAATAAATTCTTCAGCAAGTGTAATTGGTCTTTCTGTACTATCGGAAAACTAAAAAAGGGAAAAGGACGTGCATACTTCGTGGAAACTATATGTTTGTGGTATTAGTATTCCTTTTAATAAATGTTAAAAAAATTAGACACTTCTGAAAAAAGTGCACTATTTTAACTGTTTATGCATAAATTATATGACAAGTTGATGACGTCGGCTCACTGGATTAAGTGGAATAAAATGAATATTCATTAACTTTTTGTTTTTGTCCACTTTGTTGTGTATTGTGATTGTTTAGGAAGTGCTTAGTGGGGTTAAGTGGGTGGTTGGTGGGTGCTCTGGTGTAGTCGGCTCCTTCTTTCCTATCAAACATCTATCATTCTTATCGCTCCTCCCTTCTTTTTTGTGTTTACTCTCTTGTAACACTTCTAATCTGTGGCATTCATATCACCTTATTGTGTTGCAAGTGCTGCAAATCTTTCACTAAAATCTAAAGTGGAGTTACGTGTGGACTAAGTATACACCCCCACACACACACACACACACACACACACACACACACACACACACACACGATAGATAGAGAGAGACACACATACACAGGAAAAAAATCTACTCACCAAAACATGACTGGCTGCCTGTCTCTTGTTTTGTATATTGATCTCGTCTCTAGAACTGAAGAGTTTTATTTTCCCAGACGTTAAGGAAACTCTCATTTTATCCCATGCCTATTTACGTACCAGCCGCCAGACCTATCTGTCCCCGTGGTTTTATGCACCCCGCATAATTTAGCAAAATTTGATCATTTTTTTGCCTAATTTCTGATTATTGTCCTTTATCATTCTTTGTTAAAATTAACAGAATCGCATAATTTCACATTTTTGGGCTCGGTTTGCTTAATTTAAGAATTTTTCTTGCATAAAACGACGGGGGCAGACCTATAATAATAATATAGACGTGCGGAACAGTCATGTGATCCAACATCTATGTCCTGCTGTCGGATGTAAGAGAAACATTTTTTTCCTTTCTTCTGTTAAAAAAAGTATAGTTATGTCTCAGGACTTAAGGGGTTTGTGTCTTTGACCATCGCTATTTGGAAATTGAAGGTGCAGTCTGGCATAGATAAAACCAGTAGAAAGGTGTAGTACTTTTACTTGACTTATTTTTTTGTAAGTGTTTTTTGGGGCTCGCAACTGCATAAGATCGCGTGAGC
>NW_004799689.1:0-2896 GCF_000002075.1 Aplysia californica | reverse complement strand
CTTTTCTCCAGTTCGAGTACAAGATTCCAACGTGGCATATTAAGAATTCCCTTCGCGTTGCAGCAGTTGCAATTTCAGGGTTAATAAGCTTATTTCTCTACCCCAGAATTTCAAAGTTCTATCTCACATTTTTGGCCATTTTGAGTTACTAAGATCATGAGGTCAGAAATAAATTCTATCTGCTCTATCAAAATTAAAAGATTACCCGGAGTCGTTATCAAGATGTTCAAAGAACTGCATTCGAAAAAGTTTGACATGTTGAGAAACTCAAAGTGTTTGACGTCAAAGCCAAAAGTCTCAGAACAAGGCGCTGAGCAGACAGAACGTTGTACTTCTGAGGTAGCGAGCGATTTGGGCTTGCTATTTTTATTGTTTGGATTCTTCTTAACGTCATTTTTATATTTGGACTTCTTAATAATATTAGGTGTAATTTGATCTTTCTACGTGGCTTTAGAATTTGTTAGGTGTATATTTGATCTGAAAAAAAAACCTATACACTGTATAACTGCCGTGATTTTTTCCCCACGTAATTAATCGACAAAATACAAAAAACGAAAAAACGAACCCCCCAAAAAACAAACAAACAAACAAACAAAACAACAACAACCCCACAACAACCAACCTATGATAATAATAATTCAAATTTAAAAAAATAACAATCAGAATAATAATAACAATATTGCATGGAGTATTAATGACAGTTACTTACACATCTTAACACGAGTGAAGATAAATTATTGAGTTTGAAAACATCAAAGGAAGACAGTAGCACTTTCGTTCTAAAGCGTATTGAAGAAAACGACTGTCTCATGGACCTGTAGTCTCCGAGGGCAGGCAACAATTGACCCCCCCCCCTCCCACCCCCAAACAAATTAACCACCCCAACCCCGGAACAAAATCATCATCAGTGTAATTCCATAAGCGCCTTCGTAATTTTATTTCTTTGGTGGGTTTTTTTGGTTTTTTTTTTTGGGGGGGGTGTGAAAATTCGAGGTAAACAGATCATTCAAATCGGAGCGATTACTTGGGCACTCGTCATTTCATTTATCAATTAAAAACCAGGAAGTAAATAACGAAACAGAACGAAACTACAGATTGTAAGATAGTAAGATGGCCCTCAAATGTCTTTATTCAAATATATTGGCGTGATCTACGACCCCCCTCTCCCCACCCTCTCAATTTTTAAAAGATGACCGGGCCTCTTGCCTTTTTAAATGGTATGGGAGAAAAAGTGGGTGCGGCAGAACAGACAACTATCACGTTGAGCTATCAGCGGCGTATGTCATTTTGTTTTTGATGAGTTGAGATGAAATATTGAGCCATGAAGGACGGTTGAAGTTTTGCCTTCGGCATGGACTCTGAGACAGGTTGTTCTAGCCTACATAGTGTCTACCAGGGTCCCCTCCTGGGCAGAGATATACACACATGTTGCCAACAAGGGACCTGCTCTTGGGCAAAGATATACAGTGTACACACATGTTGAGGACTAGAGAACTCCTCTCGGGCAAAGATATACATACACATACTATTGTCGACTAGATACCTCCTGCAGGGCTTGGGTATAAATACATGTTGTCAACTGGTCCGGACCTTCTCCTGACCTTGGGATGAGATATACCTACACGTTTTCAACTACGGACCTCTTGAGTTTTTACCCCGTCAGTTCTCTTCGCTGTTCTTTTTTCCTGATGTGAGTTAAATCAAAGGTCCATAAGAGGCACAGTAAGTGACAGATAGATTAGACGAGGGTTTGTTCATATGACACACACAATCCTCCACGATTCCGCAACATTTACGTTTTTCTGTTTCCTCTTGTCATAAGCACCTTAAATACGATACATTGATTAGTCTTTGAGCAATATCCTTCTTTCCAAGTTTCATAAGGAACCTGCCGCACACTTTATTCCATGAAATATATTCACAATGTTACATAAAAGCAGGGCACAGTATTGAGAGAACAGAGGTTCAAGTCTTGGCCAGGCCATTACATGTAACACTTTTCTGTCCATTATGATACAAAAGCGAATTTGGCCGTAAACCGAAATGCATCGGGTGAATAATATTTCTGCAACAGGGTGCTTGAAGGAAGGATGTGCCGCAGGAGAGCCAGGGGAAGTCAAAGAGTAACATGAATGGACAATATTAACATTAAAAAATGGACTAGCCTGGATATAGCAGAATGCACAACGGCAGCTCGTGACCGTGAAGACTGGAGGGTCATTTAACGTCAACTTCTAAGTCAGAGATGAACGACACCTCCAGGTATAATAATAATAGGTATCCTACAACAACGCGTGTCCGTCTGGGAAAAAGGAGGCAAGAAGGAACGTTCGTGGCCGCGCTAAGGAAGTTCCATAGTAATACGTGTACTGTGTGACGTCACGTGAGAACTTCCCATCTGATTGTACACGCAATCATCATCCGCAGTGTTTCATCAATATAAAATACAATCACTTATTAATTAAGTCGTTCGACAGCCGAGTCTGTGCGACGTCAGTGAGAACAAGCAAGAAGGGGCGTGGCGAGGCTGTTGTCTGAAGGCCAAATGTCCACTAACAAGTACTTCGATACTGCCGGTACGCAGTGCTGTGTCACCAGGCTTTTTTCTGACATCTGGTGGTGGCTATACACGAGTTGGCATGGAGTCAATGCTCAAAAATCCATTGCTCGCATTACTGTGGAGATTCACACGCCCGGCATAATCGCAAACAGGAACAACAACAGGGAAGATCTCGGCGACAATAAACAACAAATCAAAATAAGACAACAACAGTAATAACAACGATAAAATCAATTCATCAGAGACGGAAATAATTATGCGTGTACTTAAATTAGAAACCCCCCATTTCTGGTTGGCTTTTTCTTTGTTGGTGCTCTTGTTGTTGTTGTTGTTGTT
>NW_004799688.1:9436-10431 GCF_000002075.1 Aplysia californica | reverse complement strand
GAGGGGGCGGTACATTAGCACTTGGTCTCCTCGGCCTCGTTTTCAGCCTGTGTTGTTATTATCTGGATCTGTTTCTGCCTTAATGTGTTTGAGGACGGACAATGTAGGAGAGCTGGGCAATGAGTCGCTTTAGCAAAATCCGGATATGTTGGTGCACCTCTTCAGAAAATAATATGATAGAACCGCTTTTGCAAATGGGTTAGAACCACTTCGACAAACGGGTTAGCATCACTTCAACAAGTGAGTGCACCCACTTCGACAAGCAGGTCAGGAAAGTGAGTTAAGAGTCTGAATTCGGACAGTGTTTTATTGCTAATTATCCGGTTATTCGGATAGATTATCCGGATTTGCCCACCTCTACAATGTAGGAGAGCATGCGGTCATGGACTTTAAATAATAATAGATAAAGAATAAATTACATTTTTTAAATTTATCCCCGCAGGGCAATTTGGGTTACAATGGCAAACATGCTTACTTAAATATATAATTATAAATGCATATATAATACCTAATTACATAAATAAATACATACATACATAAATACACAATATTACACCAATACAGAACAGTTTTACTTAACTGCATGTCGTTCACAAGCCATCCTAATAAATGCTGTACACGTAAGCAGAAATCTAAATTTTTTTTAATGAGACAGAAACGACTGTTTTATTTTTTAAAATTTACAATTGTACTAACATAATGTATCTTTCACTTGCTTTTTTCTTTTCTTTTCAACATTCTCAGTTTGAATCGTTGGTAGTCTGCGGTGGCTTCTGTGTGGTGTGCTCCTATCGTCCGTATCTCTCCTCCTTTTTAATTTGTGTTTGTTACTCTCTTGTAACCCCTCTAATCTACGGTACTTATATAACCTTATTGTGTTGCAAGTGCCGTAAAACTGATACTAAATGTTATTAAAACTAAACAATTTGAATTTGGATTCTCTCTCTCGCCATTTCCCTCTGTTGCCTCCATTTGTCTCCCCCCCCCCTTCTCTC
>NW_004799688.1:7389-8455 GCF_000002075.1 Aplysia californica | reverse complement strand
AATACTTTCCTCCTTAATACTTTTCTGTTCAATACTTTCCTCTTCGATACTTTCCTCCTCAACATTTTCCTCTTAAATACCCCCCCCCCTATACTTTCCTCCTCAATACGTTCCTCCTCAATACGTTCCTCCTCAATACGTTCCTCCTCAATACGTTCCTCCTCAATACGTTCCTCCTCAGTACGTTCCTCCTCAACACTTTCCTCCTCGACACTTTCCTCTTCCACACTTTCCTCTTCAACACTTTCCTCCTCGACACTTTCCTGTTATCACTCTGTCGCGTAATCATGAAGTACAAAGTACATATTGCTGTTTTTGCAACCTCAATGGTTTTATTTTAGATACAATTTTAATATATTATGCTTTGATTTTAAGATGAGTTGAGAAAAATGAGATGATAATCCGTTGTCCGTAAAAGTCCCGGCATTCTAATGGCTCTACCACGCCATACAAACTCTGTGAATCTTGCAAAAATCGTTTAAAATAGGTCATATATATTATAATATATTGTGAGTGCCGAAGATTAGATGTGGTACTGAAGAGTAAAAGAGTAAAATACATGATTGTACACGTACAAAGAAAAGGGGGAGAGCTAAGAACGATCAGCTGTTAGATGAAAAAAAACCCTGCCAACCACCGACATAAAAATTGGGAATTTTGACTAGTGACTACTAGCAGAATGGAATGGTCATATTATGGCTCGTATCTTGCTATTCAGTTTTCACCATGAATTTATTTTCAACTTCTTGTTTGTTTGTTTTAGTAGAGCTTTTACGGCCAAATTTTAAACTTCGACTGTAAAATAAAAACCAAGCCGTAATGTATGGGTGGTTGGTGGGTGCTCTGGTGTGGTTTGTTCTTTCTTTCGTATCAAATATTCAAACATCTATCGTCTTTATCTGTCCTCCTTCTTTTTTGTGGTTGTTACTCATGATCCCTTGTAACTGTAACACCTCTAATCTTCAGCACCTATATGACCTGGTTGTGTTGCAAGTGCCTTAAATAAAACTCTTACTAAAACCAAACATCCCCCCCCCCCTCGTCCCAAGGGCAGTGCCACTGACTG
>NW_004799688.1:0-1328 GCF_000002075.1 Aplysia californica | reverse complement strand
CACAACACGCACACACACACCCAGGCGCGCGTGCGTGCGTACTAAACGTTAATTTAATGGAGTAAATTTATTGGGTACATTCACCGTCGTAAAGCCGGACAATGAAAGGCAAGTCCACACGCTAGACGTCTGGTGATAACATGGCTTAGGTTGGAACTGTGGTACTTTTGACTCTGTGAGGTATTTCTCATACCAGTGCTCGGAGTATACTTGTGTGAGGTATTTCTCGTAGAAATGTTTACCTGCCTGAGGTATTTCTAGTAGAAGTGTAGTATACCTTTGTAAGACTGTGACGAGGTATTTTTCATACAAAAGTATACCTGTGTGAGGTATTTCTTGGAGAAATGTAGTATACCTTTGTGGGGTATTTCTTGTAGAAGTGTATACTTGCCTTAGGTATTTCTTTTAGAAGTGAAGTATACCTGTGTGAGGTATTTCTTGTAGAAATGACAATGATGTGTAGTATCGGCTTCATGTGGTCAAGAAGTATTTGGTCGAAATTCAGATTCTATATCTTGAAAAATGAAAAAAATATACTCATTGCAGGTAGTTTTTAAAAGAATGAAAGTTCTCTCTCTCTCTCTCTCTCTCTCTCTCTCTCTCTCTCTCTCTCTCTCTCTTTCTCTACCCCCCTCTCTCTCTCTCAATCTTCTGATCCTGAAGATTTTTGCTCTCTGGGCTTACCACATTAACAATTTGCATATGCTTTGCCTACACTATGCCTGAGTGAGTGAAATATTTCTCATAACATTGCTCACCCCGCATGGGGCGTTTCTCCTCGTAAAAGCGTCTACCTGGAGAGCTCATTAAGCGAAAAGCAGTCTTTCGTGAAACCGCAAAAATTGTTGTTCGTGAATAAATGATATCCCGGCCGGGCGCCGTAGATCGATAGACGTGGGATGAGGTAAGCTAGGCGGGTACCGGTGGGAGGAGAATGGGAACCATCAAGATGTTGACCTCGCACTCACCCGGGGCTGAGGCTTGTGGGTGGCTGGAGGGTGGCGGCGCCACAGCTTGTTGTATCATGTCTTTCTATCCTATACTTCTTTTGTGTGTGCTTTTTTTTGGCTGGCTGGCTCGGATGAGTGGCTGGTTGTCTGTCTGTCTGTCTGTCTGGACATCTCTTTGGATGTCTGTTTGTCTGTCTGTCTGTCTGTCTGTCTGTCTATCGGTCTGCCTGTCTCTCTGCCTGTCTGTCTGTCTGTCTGTCTGTTTGTCTGTCTGTCTGTCTTTCTGTCCGTGTTATCTGCTTTTCGTGCTTAGCTAGAGGTACCACTTGAAACTCGATTTGTTTCTGCACTTTTTTGTATGTCAGTCAGTCTGTCTGT
>NW_004799687.1:7883-8840 GCF_000002075.1 Aplysia californica | reverse complement strand
CCACACACTAACACAATGAGCTCCCTCTGTCACTAACAATGCCCGCTCGATTCTGCCGGGTACAAAGGTGGAGAGTCCGGGGATTGGGGAGAGGGGGGAGGGGGGGTTGAGTGTTCCAAATCGGACTGCGAGGGATATAAATATACAGCATCCGTGGGGGAGGAATAAAATAAGCTCACCCACCTCACACCCAGACTCTACCCCCTCTCCTCCTTTGCCCAGTCCTCTGGGCTCCTGACTCTTTCTGCAGCCTTTCGACTGCTGCTCCCTGGCTCCTTCTTACTGTTATCTTTCAGCTACACCTCTGATCTTATGGTAGGTAAGATATACAACAAGCCTTCTCGGACAAGGGCGAAAGATCACTTGGCAGTCCAAAATAGATAAGAGTAGGCTTCGGCCGCCACCGGTGCAAAATTCCAAATTTCCTACCAACTGAAAATGTTTTAAGTGTCCCGCGCGCTCATAGGACCTTATGCAGTTGCAAGCCCCCACCCTCCTCAAATAAAAAAAAAGAAAAACCTCTCAGAGATTTATTTCATTTCTGCTTTTGTCTTCTCACCAATTTCCTTTAGGTTTCCTGCGTTCATTCATAATCTCTTAAATTATTCACAGCACTTGTACTTCCAGTTAGTTTCGGACAGACTGAATGAGAACTATCGGGGTCCCGCGGTGACTGCTGTTGAAGACATCGGGTATGATTTACCTGACGTTCGATTATTCCGTTTCCTTCACTGCGGGGTGTAATGAATCGTAGCGCGGGAAACATCACAGGACCTGGGAGCAAGCTGTGACGCGCCTTTGGGCATTGCAGAGGCGGTATGCGCATGCCTGCGTTTCCACTTCCGTTTGAACTGGGTTTAGTTTATCGTCTGTTTTTGAATGTGAGTGCAGGGTCCTATCTATACAATCCTGTTTTTGAGAGTGCATATGAAAACCATGGGGGGTTATATATATATA
>NW_004799687.1:5346-7570 GCF_000002075.1 Aplysia californica | reverse complement strand
TGAGAGAGAGAGAGAGAGAGAGAGAGAGAGAGAGAGAACTTCTTCACTTTTTTATGTACGTCTGTTTGCTATATGTCACTCATTCATGACTACAGCCGTTTCTATTTGTGTGTGTGTGTGTGGGGGGTCTTTAAAAAACATAATAACCTTGCTTGACAAAAATATGGTAAAAAAAAAAGTAAACAGCGAGTCGAAACGGAAACAGTCAAGGGCGAAAATTGGAACGTGAGACTCACGCTATCTCCCTGTTGTGTCCTATATTTTGGTATCCTATACATAAAGACATGTACTTAGTTTTTGGGAAGCAGGGTTATTGGTTGTTGTTCTAGGATTTAGCGAAATGAACGTGACTTTCCAATAGGGTGGGTCAAATTCTCCACACAGGACAAACCCTTCTTAACAAAATAACATGCAGAAAAATGGAATACTTTGGGAATTTTAACCGACTCCAGATCATTGTGAAAGAGATGCTTGAAGGAAGGATGTGGGGCAGAAGAGCCAAGGGTAGAAAAAAAAGTAGCTTGGATATGGATATATGGACAACATCAAGAGATGGGCTGGCCTGAGTATAGCAGAATTGTGCAACAGCAGCAGTCCCGACCTTGAACCCTGGAGGGTCGTTACTCTTTATCTGAGTCAGAGATGACACCTCTAGGTATGGTTTGTAGAACTGATAGGCTGTCACTCACATTATAAAAATGTTTTAAGTTTGGAGCTGTATCAAATCGCTATCTTAGAGTTTAAAAGTTCTATGTGACATTTTTTGGGGTCATTTTGAGTTACTGAGACCACGAAGTCAGAAACCAAATGTTCTATCTGCTCTGTCAAAATTGTAAGGCAATTCGGAGCCGTTATCAAGATTTTCAAAGCAATGTTTTCGAAAAAGCTTGATAAGTTGTGAAACTAAAAATTTTTAATGTCAAATTTCTCAAAATGAAATGCTGATTACAGAATTAAGTGTCTGGACGGTAATATGGTGGAAATAGGAGAAATTGGGATATTGTTTAGATCCCAGTCTCTGCCAGCCGAGCACCTATTAATAATAGTTGTCTTGTCCTCGGTAATATTTCTTTACTGAATTGTGACTGGGCAATCATTCCTTTAGCTTGTCTGGAGTCCAAGCAAGATTATAGTAGAAAGAATCTGACGAAGAGAACACCAGGTAGAACCATAGGTGGCTAAACGTCAATAGGCAGTAAAGATTAGAGCCATGCTGGCAAGACATGTACTGACAGTAACTAGATACATGTGTAATGGCAACATTACTGATGAAATACGGTGTGCTAAATGTACTGTTCGAGACAGCTTTATCCTTCAATTGTAAGCTACCTACTGAAAAGCCAAACAGGCAACCTGGGGCTGTCCCTTCGTACCCTGAGGGCTGTGGACAATTTGTGAAACCGACGTCTGGGAGCTTGGTGTTGGCGAGAAGTTGTTCAACGTGACAGGAAGCGGTGGCAACAAAGTTGCGAGCACGGCTTGGAAAAAAAACCCAGAGGCTGAAGGAAAGTCTCTGTAGTGCAATAGCATCACAATGAACCCCATATCGTCTTTTTGGGTGCCTCTAAATTGATAGAGTGTTCTTTTTTTAATATTGGCTAAAATTAGTTTGGATACAATGTGAGCACTATGCTGGATTGCTCTTGAGCACACACGATGTGGGCGGGGAATTGCGTAGAATGTCGAGAACAGTCTGTGGTTGCGTTTATTCTTAGGCTGCTCCTACTTTTGCGTTTTTTCGGTTGACGCGCTTTTCAGATTGCATGGTCTTATTGGTGAGTGTATATGTGAGGCAGCGTGGTGGAATCAGGCTCTCGTCAAAGTAATGAAATCGAAGAAAACAGCAGTTTTCTCTCTGCTTCGCAATTTTTATCATTTTTATTTTTTTGGCTCTGCACCTTTTATGTCCATTTACAAGCACATTCCTTGGAGGATTTCACGGAAAACGTTGATTAAAGACACAAACATATAAAAATTACAGTTTCCATGGACTCTCCAGCTTTGGAATTTACCAAGCTTTGGCGGCCATTTTCTCACTATTGTTTACCTCTTAAGCCAGGTGACCCCCATCTCCTTCAATCCAGAATATCTCCACTTCTATTGAAGATGGATGGGTAATTTTTTCATTGAAAGCAAGACAAAATGAATATGCTTTAGGGTGATACCAATAAATCAATATGCCCAAAAAATTGACGAAAGCCTGATTCCACCATGCTGCATCACA
>NW_004799687.1:0-914 GCF_000002075.1 Aplysia californica | reverse complement strand
AAGAAGAAGAAGAAGAAGAAGAAGAAGAAGAAGAAGAAGAAGAAGAAGAAGAATGTTTATACCCTCCTTAGATAAATACAGACAACAGAAGACAAAGGTTCAGCCATTGTAACAAGCCGCGGTGTCTTTGAAGTTTTTGCCCCTGGACCTGGACCTAAAGCGATATCATTGTTTGGCGACCTTCTGACTCGTGTGCCTCAGGTGTAGCTGTTGTGTTGGTGGCAGAGGGAGACACAGTGGGATGTTACTGCTGGGGTTCCATTCTTGACTCATTGCTCTTTATTTTCTCTTTGTTTTGGATCTTTTTCTTCTTGTTTGTTTCGTTTCTTTGGCTTGGTTGTGTTAGTTGAAATGTAGCTGCTGCTGTTGTTGTTGTTGTTGTTGTTGTTGTTGTTGTTGTTGCTGTTGTTGTTGTTGTTGTTGTTTTTGTTTTTGTTGTTGATGATGTTCTTGTTGTTCTTGTTGTAATTGATGCTGATGATGATGATAAAAAGGGTGATGATATTTTCTAGTTCTTCTACTCTTTCTCTTGCTTTTAATCCCTTAAAGTCCTCCCCATCTTCCTCCTCCTCTCCCCCCCCTCGTCCTCCTCCTCCTCCTCTTTTCACACGCGAAAAAAGAAATAGCGGCACTGCACGACAACTGTTTTGTCGTTCTGTGATCATTTTCGCTTTCTTCCGGAATTCAGACAAACTGAGACAAACTGAACGATTTCTGGAGGCCTCGTCCAATCAATCTGACGTCTGATCGTGCTAAACTTGGAATAATTAGAGCTGCCATTTAAAAACATAAACCTTTTCGTTCGAATGCCAAGTTGGGTAGTGGTAGCGCCATCATATATATAATGTAACAGCAACAGACTTCAACCAAAATAGATTGTGAAAACTGAGGCAAACCTCCATTTTCTTATGTAT
>NW_004799686.1:6715-8851 GCF_000002075.1 Aplysia californica | reverse complement strand
ACGTAAAATCCCCCGATGAAAGTTATATTCTGTACACTCCTTACACTCACAAGACTCATTTAGAAGCTGAGTCCGAATAAATAAAACATTTTTTTAGGACCCGAGTCCGAATAGTTAAAAATTATATTCGGACTCAAGTCCGAATAGAGCTGGCCCTCCTACTCCTAGATAGGTTCCTATAATAACCTATAATATATACAACAGAAACCTGCTCAGTTCAGAAAAGAAAAGAGACAAAGAAACTAGAAACCTCTTCCCTTTGCCTTCGAGGGAATTCGATTTTCGAAGACGGAAAATGCTTTTCCTGCTCATCAGCACTGATTTGACTGAAAAGAAACTGAAACCCTACTTATTCAGACTCTTAGTTTAGTCAATGGCAATGTACATGTAATTACTTAATTACTACACTGTCAAACTATTATCATTACTGCTAGGGGCCTCACTAATAGTTAATAGTAATAGCCTATAAGATTGATAAACATATCATACAAATCATTACATTAGACATGAATTGACAATTGTTAGTAGGAAATGGCTATTCTCACCCGCGGTGAGAATAGAAATATGATCGACCTCTCACCATGGGTGAGACTTGCCACCGTAGGCTATTCTCACCCGGTGTGAAACAAGACCCGTTTTTCCTAATTTCGAAATACTTTCTATCGATGTGGATGATCAAAAGGATAAAGGCAAAGAAAAGATTACGTTATGGCACAAAAGTTGTAAGCTAATTTTATCGACTACAAAGATGCTATGGCTATTTCACTTTTCGAATCGAGCCGAACTACGGGGGCCGCCATTTTGTTTTGCCCGGAAGTTCTCGCAAGATCTACTCCTCCTCTCTTCTCTCTCTCTATTTCTTTCTGAATACTGTCTATCGGTGTGGACGATCAAATTGACCAAATCAAAGTTAAAAAATGATGTTAAAACACAAAAGTAAATAATTTGGTTGTCTACCGAGATGCTACGGCTATTTAACTTTTCGAATCGAGCAGAACTACGCGGGTCGTCATTTTGTTTTGCCCGGAAGTTCTCGCGCTACTCCTCTCTCTCTCTCTCTCTTTCTCTCTCTTCACTGCCCACCACAGACAAAATTGTACGCTTTTAGTAGGCTAACAGTAGTAATGGAACGTTTGTTCACGGCACAGAATTCTACAATTTTTCTGTTATCACAGTGTAGAATTCTGTGGTTTAGGATTAGGGTGAACGCAAAATTGGTTGGCCTAGATTTAGGCTATAACGGTGAACGCGCACCGGGTGAGAATAACCAAAAGACTCGCCTGCACTATTCTCACCTCGATAGAGTGGCCTTGTAAGCCTTGTTAGATCTAGATTTAGATCTAGATATAGATGATCTAATCTAGATCTAGATCTAGATCTAGATCTAGTAGTAACATACGCAACGAACAATTTAAAAAAAAAACTCGGACTCAGGAGGAAGAAAAAGAACCGATATTTGAACCAGTTTTCGGACAAAATATTTCAATTGAGCTCTTCAGTTAGTTTTAAAAGCTTAGGATTTTCTACAAAATGGATTATTACCCTTTTTTGAGTCTGCGGGGCCCCAAATCCGAAATCGTCATCCTCCATTTTGACGCTTTGGAATGCTATGGGCAAACTTTGGGAGGTCTCATTGGTGATATTTTCCCGTACATTTATGTTGCATCAAATATAAATTTAACAAAATTAGAGGAGTATTTGAAGCAAATTAAGAAATAAAATTGAAATATGAAGTAATTCAAAGGCAGTTTTCATTTTAAGCTGTACTTCAAAATTAGGTTTAAATGTGTTTTGTTTTCTTCGTTTATCCCGAGTTATGTTTTTGTAATTTCAGAGTTGATAAAACCCAGAGCAGATTTTTAACGGTGTCTTCCTCACTGTTGCAATGGAACGAGAAGGAGGTCGTGTGCACATTCGATTTTCGGCCGATGAGTGAGTATATTTTCAGTATTTCAACCGTTTTTCTTTTCGACGCGCGTGATTTTTTTGTTTTTACTTTGTAGAACTCCTTTACAAAATTATGTTGACAGTTGCATAATTTTACTATTTCTTTTTATTCAATTGAAAACAACGCAACTTTAAAAGTATGAATTCCACACTCAGTAAAGGTCAGGGGTCACTAGCGGACGATGCGTC
>NW_004799686.1:0-5165 GCF_000002075.1 Aplysia californica | reverse complement strand
CGTAGTGTCTCTGTGTATAAGCATGAATTACTTCGCACATGGCGACGCACGAAAGTCCAAGATACGATTCAAAATGTGTTACATATATCCTCCCATTATCAGAGTCGTTAATTAAAAAAAGCATTTAGCCAAAAGGTTAAAATATCGTGTGTGTTGTCAGGACTTAACAGGTAGTGAGGTACATGCTATCAAGGCGCGGGAATCCAAGAAGAAACCCAGGGGCCCAGGCAGAACAGTGAAAGAGAAAAATATAAAAAGTCAAACCTGGCTTGAAAGCAGAATTTCATTTTTTTAAGACACATGATGTCTAACACCGGTCCTAAGTGTCCGTGTTTGTTTGCTGCTTTTTTTAAAGATGAAATTTAAATATAATCGATGGGGATAGAAAATAATGCTCAAAACGTTTCGTACTCCTTAAAAAAAGAGCAGTTTTTTTGTTGGTTTTTTGTGTGTTTTCTTTGGGGGGTGTCAATACCGTGCCCCTTGTGATAGAGAAATTCTAAGTGGTTTTTTTTTCTTTTTCTTTTGCTCCTGTCTTCATAGTGTAATGATGAAAGGTAGGGTACGAGTTAATGAGAACCAGGGTTCTTGTACAGGATCATGTTATTGGTGCTTTGCGTATCGATTGATTTAAGGCTTGGTCGTTCTTTGGTCTCATACTCATCATACATTATTCTGATTTGCGGGTGCCCGTGCGTACCCGCTCAACACAATATTCTGCCAATGTTTATACAGAGTAAGCCAAAGGGGTCAGCGGCACTGGAGACAGAACTGGGTCTCTGGCGAAGAAAAGAACAGCGAGATGAGTTTCATTGGGGAATGTTCTCTGTAAACAGTTGGATCCATATTATTAGAGCAACCAAATCGAAAACGCCTCTCTACGTGTACTAGTTGTGCTAAATGCGTATTTACACTTTTGAGGTTGTGAGCGTATTGTCCTCGTAAATGGGCAAATTATTTTGATTTCCCTCGTGTATTGGGGCTGTCTATTCTATTACTCCGCATCAAGGACTTTATCCAGGAAAACCGCAATGAGACCACCCAGAATAATAGCACCACTATGACGTCATTGCTGACGGTCATCAGACGTATCTGGTTAGATCTACTTACATTTTTTATACAAATATGATGATGTAGTGCGTTATCAATATCACTGTCCCTCTGTCGATGATGTCCTTGCTTGGCTCCCCAGCCTGTAGGCACAAGATATGAGTTTGCATCCCAATTTGAGAAGAGGATGTAATGTTTTCTGAGGAGTTGTACCAAATGACAGGGCAGATTGGCCCCAACATGCATAGTTAAAACAGCCTCCCTCCAAAATGATTTGAATTGTGTCAATCGGAGCTTAAAATGAGTACAATGAGCGATATATTATTATGCACCTGATTCAATGGCACTAAAGGTAAGAGGCTTTGGATGTCTTCAAAATTTCCGATCTGATCCAAGTACAGCACAGTCTGCTATCAATAACCTGACCTCAGTTTTATCTGTCTGTTCGTCTTGATTTTGTTCCCCAGCACTAAATGACTGTTACAGAGTCTATTTGTTCTCTTTTTATTTTAGTGCAGGTGGTTTTACGAACCCATCGACACAGTTTAGATCAATTAGGAGGTGGACTTCTGACCCTGTCTATCAGGGCCAATCCGGACTGAGAGGGATACAACATCCCAACAAAAAGACCGCGTTACTCGATATACACAGTATCCTCACACGGGAATCGAATTCGTCTCCCGTGTGTGACAGCAAAGCGCCTAAATGCTACACCTCAGACACCGGTTCCCCCAAATATGGAAAACTTTACCCACTATTCAAAGACGATTTTTCTTGTATTGACGAAAAGTAAATAATCTTCATTTCAGAAACCCCAGAAGACAACATTCTGACGTCACTGAGAAGCATTCGTCAATTCCGAACACAGACAAGGACAAGGAGGTCAGAGGCCACCCAAACGAGAGCAGCAAGTTGAACGTGCTGACGCTCCGCCTACGAGCCGCCAAAATGTCAGGACAGCCAATCCCACGCTCCGTGGCGTACCAGCGACGCAACCAGACCACCCACTCGTGGTACGACACAGGTCACATGATGAGCCAGAGCCTACCGTCCGGCGGCTTTCTCCACAGACAGTACACAAGCTCCGCCTCTTCCACACCACGCTCGTCACGTGATGCGACATCAGAGAAGGGCTCTCCAGTTGTGAAATCAGCAAGCGCTCGACCCAGCTCCTCCTACTCTTACGATGGTGGGTTTTTTGTCGGAGCCCATGCGGGGCAGGCGGAGTACTTCGTGATACACCCAGATTGGGTGTCGGAGGCTATGACAATAAAGAAATTGTCTATTGGAAGCAAAAAGGGCCCCTCTGGTGCTGGAGCTCACATGCCCAAAGCACGTGCGAGGAGTTGGCAAGGCCGGCGCTGTATGAGTGCACCGCCCTCCAAGCTTAGGAATCCAATCACGTGGGATCACAGTGACCCGGTGGACATACCTCGACCCAAGAAGAAATAGCACAAGTAGCCATCTAGTATCTAGGTTTTCAACTTTGTGCAAAATTTATTGTTCCTTTTTCCACTGGTTCAAATTATATGTATGAAGAACACAAAGTCACCGTCACGTTTCGTTTGGAATCCCCGACCCTGTCCCATTTCTTCTGATTGTTTGATAAAGTAATGAAGCTGTCTTCTTGGTACATGCAGACATGTACTGCTTTTGGCTAACTCGTGCAGCTCTGATAGCGCTTTGCCTGTCTGTGATATCATGTCGAGTCGGTTTATTGCGTCTATTGTTTTCGGGAAGCGCGGGGGGGGGGGGCTTTCCTTTATATTTATTGTTGTTGTTGTTGGGGGGGTTTGGGTTTTTTTTTAAGGTTTTTTATTTTGTTTCTTGGGTTGCTGTTTCTTGTGCGAGCCCTTGCCACATAATTTGCAAAAAGGCATTTCAACACATGTGCTTTTTCTTTACAAGGCAGTTGTGTTAGATTCAAAATACTGTGAGTACTTAGCATAGAGTAAAGTTGACCTACTACTTGTTCCTTAATTTTTGCAATGGTCTGCTGGTTCGAATCTGTATTTCCTTTAGCTCGAAGCCAAGCGATCGTGTACACCACGGTGATGTATACTGTTGTTGCTGTTGATGTAGTCTCGTCGTTTCTGTAGTCCTCGCTTACGACGGGTGCGCGATATTACGACCTCATTTCGCTCGCAAACCATGGATTAGGGCCAAAACAAAACTGGAAAGTAGTAAAAGGAGCAGAACCCGTTCACCGGCGTCTATGGTGTAGCTTTTAATCACTTTGCTGTCACATACATTAGATCCAAGTTTGATTCCCGTGTGGGCAGAATTTATTGAGTATCTCGGTTTTTTCTGCGGGGACGTTGTGTTCCTCTCAGTCCGGGTTGGCCTTGACAGGCAGGATAGAAGCTTGCCTCCTAAATTAACAAAATTGTACGGCTGGGAGCTTAAAACACCCTACTGACAAAATGTCGCACGTAGGCTACAAGTTACCCCTTTTCACCCTTTCCCAAATAAACGTATTGCAATATGGACCTCTCTGCTAACTTGTTTTCTTTGTTTTGAAGAAATCCTGTGCGATAAATCAAATACAGCTAGCCAACGTTACGCAAACTTCTGGAAAGTAGTTGAGTATGAAAATGCATAGCTGGTGAGGCATGATTGTGTGCACAGGATAATCGTTGTTATCTATGCCAAACTTCGCCCTACTGTACTGCTGTACCAATTACTCTTTTCCTCAAACCACAAAACATTTTGTTTTAAAAGCATTATTATATGGTCCATCATCCAAGTCCGTAGGTTTATAGGGGAATGTTTCGTTGTAATACATGTACTTAATTAAACAGCTCATGCTTCTATGCCTAAAAGAAAAACAGCGATTAGAGAAAGTGTAATCAATAAGCGTATTATGTGATTGATTATGTGTGTGTACTCTCCAAATTGATGCACTCAGTACCCATTGTTTTAAAAGAATGATAGTTATTATTATTATTATTATTATTATTATTATTATTATTATTATTATTATTATTATTATTATTATTATTATTATCATTATCATTATTATTGTTATTTAACCGTTCCTCTACAAGATTTCTCAGCTGTGTCGCGGAACCCTCTTTATTATTAGCCTACACTATGCCGGTCAGCAACCAATTTTGAAATGTTTATTCCTAGTAACATCTGTTCAGCATAACCATTCTGCGTTATAGTTATAGGGGCACGCTTTTTAGTTTTTCTCCTTGCGTTCGTAAAGTGAACCCAGATGATATGTCCATTCTGTTCTGTACACTTTATAATGCCGTATGAATAGAAGGCACGGAAACTACCAAACTGGAGTTGTAACAATATTATAATACCCGAGGTCTGGTTCACATTAATAATATTATTATTAATTGCATCTTCTGTGACAACATTCAAAGCGCTACTACATTAATCATTATACATGATGTGTATACTTTCGAGCAGTTTTCGTACACCAAAGTTCAGTTGCCTCAATTCTTGGGGCAGACATGTCAGGTTGAAGTCGTTTTCAGTGGTGGTGTTACTTATTTACTTACTTACTACCCGTTACGCCATCTGGCGTTTAGGGCAGCAACAAAGGATCTCCAGCTCTGTTTTGGGCCATCTTGGTCAACGTCCCCCACGAATTGTTCCATGATTTCATTTCAGACTCTACTGTGCGTCTCCATGTCACTTTGGTTTTGTCCCTCTTGCGATGTCCAGTGGCGGTGTTGGGCATACTTTATTATAATTGTCCATATCTACTTTGCCTACAAGCAGAGTTCAAAATAACATTTCAGACTGCTCATACATATACTGACTTTAGCGAGCCTGCCGATACTATGGTTTCTATGGCAGCCCCCGACGCCGTGCCGTGACTTACCCTATGCCGACAGTGATCGATGTCTCGGGGTGAACTGTTTCATGAACGAGTTTCTTTCCAACATCTTATGAAGCTCAGAGTGCCAGTTGTACTGCCATTTGCTCTGTCGTCCTTCTCTCGGAGTCAAGGGTGAACACTAGTGGTCTGAGACAGGAGAAGGTGTGAGGCGACACATTAAAAGGAGAGAAAAGGGGGGGGGATATCGATCTGTCTTTCACTGTGGCCTCAGCCCAACAGTGTGAAATGCTCTCTCTCTCTCTCTCTCTCTCTCTCA
>NW_004799685.1:7752-8871 GCF_000002075.1 Aplysia californica | reverse complement strand
GACAAGAAAAACTTGGAAATAGCTGTCACCTCTGTGAGTGTCAAAACCTGAGAGCAAATTATCCTCAACTACTGGTTAAGGTCTTTGTCTCTTTTAAATCTTCCTCCGATATGTTTTGGGGAGGGGGGGGGGGTGGGCACAATCATTTGGGGAGGGGTGAGGGGGTGGGTTCCACAATCATGTCCTAGTGTTGACCTTGAGCAATTTCAGGCGGGTCTGTTTGGAGGCGGTCTTTATACAATTCAGTAAGTTGACATTTTCTACACATTTGACATTGGATCCCCGTGAACTCCGAAACCCCTTGACCCGCTCAGTTCAAACGTCTTTTATTTTAGAAATAGAAAGAGTTTAACGGCACTTGCAACACATTACGTTCATGTCATAGAAGTTCCGAAGATTAGACGTGTTACAAGGGGGGAACAAACACAAAAAGGAGGGGGGGGTGGAGATCTGGACAATAGATGTTTTAGTTTAGTTTTAGTAAGAGTTTTACGGCTTTTGCAACACAATGAGGTCATATAAGTGCCGAAGATTAGAGGTGCTATTATTAGACAGAGAGTAACAAACACAAAAAAGGAGGGGAGATTGAGACGGAAAGAAGAAGCAAACCACACCAGAACACCCGCTAACCTCCGACCCCAAAGGTCTTGACCTGTAGGAATGTTCGAACTGTGTGAAGCAGAGATCATATTTGAGCGCACATTCTTTTGCTTTTTTTTGTTTGTTCGGGTTGTTTTTTTTTATTAGCAATTACATTTCCAATAAATATAATATTACTAGGTGGGTCCCGTTCGATGAACGGACACAAAAGAATCAATCGTCAAGTCATTGTGGAAACAGTGCGCGCTGCTTGTGAACGGAAGCCTCACTTGTTTACAATGGCGTCTTAGAAGACGGACTTTTCCCAAGATTAGATCTAAACAAAACTAATGAAAAACTGAAAATGAAACTACAGGGACTTCAGACTCCCTAATATAACTGTGCATCTTTTAAAAGATTCTGAACCACAGTTAATTTTTTTCAAATTCGAAAGTTCAGTGGTTAGGAAGTTTTACGTGCCCAAAATGACGAACTTTCAGGGAAATACAAATAAAGATTCTATATAATTATAATATTATA
>NW_004799685.1:2342-3426 GCF_000002075.1 Aplysia californica | reverse complement strand
TGTGTGTGTGTGTGTAGTCACATTTGCTAAAATTGGGTAAGAGGGATTGAGGTTTGAGTTAGGATTACCTCAGTACCCGAATCCAACAACTCTTATCATTACCCTTATTAATTTATACTGACAAAATACAGCAAATGTGAATAACATTATAATAACGTTCCGAGCTGGAATATATTTGCTGCACTGGCTCGCCTTACAGTTCAGGAAACTGATTGCTAATCAGAACAAAACGGTTAAAACCAATGCCCCCTTACGTTGTCACCTGCTACAAGTTACACCTATTTTTATCTCTCCTTTTAGCAGGTAAGCTGAAAAACATTCCTCACCTGACCGCTTCCGCAAAAACTAAAAACTCTTCAAGGTAAACACGTCGTGTGTGAAAAACTTACGTTTCGTGAGAAGTCTATAAAAAGTCCAAGAAGAATTTCAGTCACTATGATGCAGCAGCAGCTGTTGAAAGCGAAGAAATATTAATATCCTTCGAGAGGAAGACATGCAAAGAATTCACCAGTCACCGCAAAACGGGCTTTTAGTTTTATGGTTTAGTAAGCCGAAGAACTCTCCGTCAGCTTCCCCTTATCTTTTAGGGTCTGTACCTCAGGAGCACACACACACTACACATTACAGTAATTACACATACACATGCACACGCGCGCGTGCACATTATTAGGTCGCGGAGGGGGGAGGGGCTTGCGGTTTCAAAACACGGGAATGTTTTATTACATGTACACATGTGTCAGGCCGGCTGTCATCGAGTCACAGAGTTCACATTATCCTGTTATCTCATCGTGAAGGTCAACTGTTGCTCGCGCGATGAAACTAGAGTCTATGTTGTCTACCACAGCTAGAAAAGCTTGTTGTAGCGGAACGAACACATCAGATACATAGGTCTAATATTATTAAACAATGTAGGGGAAAAACAACAACAACAACAACCAAACCAAAACACTAACGGCACGGATTAAAACAACACACTTGATCCAACTTGCCTTGCAAGCGAACAAGCGCCGCTGTGCTGCGGCGACCATTGGCCGGTGTTGTGGTGGGTGGCGGTTGGAGGGGGGAGAGGGTGGTGGGGGAGGAG
>NW_004799685.1:0-1808 GCF_000002075.1 Aplysia californica | reverse complement strand
CACACACACACACACACACACACACACACACATGGTGTGAAACTCAAATTTTTTTGCCCCAAATTTCTCACAAATAGATCTAGGTACTGAGCAGTTAGAACTTTGCAATTCTAATCCAACGGTATGTCTGATCAGGAGTAGGTCAATGTTTCAACACAAGTCGAACCATCATAAGCATATACAAGACAGAAACGCCGGATTGCATATGTCGTATTCTGAATGACGTTGGACACGCAATGCGGAAAGAAGCATTGGAGAATATTGTTGTAATAACAGGCAAGTTTGATAGAAAGAGAAGCAGAGACATACAGAGGGAAAAGATACTGAACAAGTTGACTACATGGTTGGGAGCAGCAAGAACAACAACAGACACAGTTGCAGCAACGCAAGACAGATGGAAATGGGGGTCCATGATCGCCAATGCCAGTTGGGAAGGCACGGGATGTCTGATGTATGACGTTGCCTGCATCTTCATATCTTAGATAAAGAATAGGCCGCATAGTATAGAATTGGAGAAAAAAAAACGATACGAAAATTACGACTGGAATTCATAAATAATGTTATTCACTGTTTAAAGCCATTGGCCCTCACCACATCATATAAAACACCTGTTTGTTAAATAAAGTTTCCATAATGAAAGAGCAAATGTTGTGCACATATCTTTTGTCATAAGTCAAACATTTCTGTCACTGAGCCGAGTCATGCTGGGAGGAATTAACAAATTCCTTTGATAGACAAAATAATATGGACAGCAGAAAATAAAGTGAAATTCAACTTCAGTTTCAAGCGAGTTACTCCTCTCACCTAAGGGGTACGACTGGAATACACGTATTCAGTACGTTAACTCTTTGGGGACGTAACGAACACATGCGTCCGATTAGCTGCAAGGCAAAGACAGCGTTTCGGCAAACTTCGAGCCATTATACGCATATCAGAAACATGAATTTTCATAATATGTCATAGTGTTCATCCCTTTGCATATAATTTAGTAGCCTAGTGGTTAGGCTACCGGACTCGTAATCGTGAGATTGCGGGTTCGGGGGTTCGAGCCTCAGCTCGGTCCGACGTTGTGTCCTTGGGAAAGGCACTTTACACAAACTTCCCACTTGGCTCGGTCCTATCGGAGACGGGCGTTAAACAAGGAGGTCCCGCCCCGTAAGTAACGTAATAGTGTTGATAGGGGGCGTTAAAGTCATACCATTTCACCATTTTCACCATTCCGCATGTAATTTAAAGTTTCAGTTAAAGAAAAGAAAACCAAATATGTTTGAATAACGATGCTATTCCTCCAAAATAACACATCTTCATGCCTTGCTGAATGAACAGAATGTTCGTCTCCATTGAGTTAAGGGCCTACCGGACGCAAAACACATGCCCAATAAGAAGTAGACCAAAGGCAACACTGGGGCACATTTTGAACCATTACACACAAATAAAGAGCTCACAAGTGTGTATGTTTGTGCGGCATGCCTGGGTTTATACTTTTCAGATGACGAAACAGAATAGAAAAAAAGTAAATACATCTTTTATTTCTGTGTTATGAAGACAGACTTCCTTTTAAAGCGGTCCAAAATAGCTAGATTCTATTCTTTAAGCATAGTTGAATGACGAGATAACGTACGTGTCTCCAGAGAATAGACAAGGGTTTATAACATTTTTGCTTTATTCTAATTTATACGTTATTTAGTGGCAGTCAACTTGACGGGCTACCGCAGTCTCTCGGTTGGATGTTTTGTTTTTGTTGTTGTTTTTGTAAAGTGTTTTACGGCGCTCGCAACTGCGTAAGGTCATATGAGCGCGCGGGACAC
>NW_004799684.1:2500-7500 GCF_000002075.1 Aplysia californica | reverse complement strand
TTCACTGGATGTATTGACACCAAATATGATTAGATTTCCATTCTCTTTCTCCCTGAATACATCTACAAAGAGAACAGTACCAAAGAATGACGAACTTTTAGGAAAGGCTCATATTGACGATCAAAAGAAAGGTACCACGTTTTGATTGCGTGAAAAATCAAGATCTAGTCTTTAGAGTCTTCACACTTTTTCTTTTACGTGAGTAAAACTAAGTAGTATAAAAAGTAGGTAATTAAAAAAATACAAATACAATTTCAGTCCTTCTGTAAGTGTCCACAGCACCAACACCCCCCCCCCCCATTGAAGAAAATAGGCATTTTCACGCCCACGTTTCTGATTTTTGTTGACACAGGCTGTCCTGGCAACAGCAGAAACGCTCGGAGCGCCGATGGCTCAATTTATCTAATATTGAGTTAAACATACCCTCTTTCTGAGTGACAATGATCGAATAAAAAAAAAACCCACCAAAAAAGGCAACCCCCCCCCCATACAATCAAACAACAAACGAACAATGAATAGAAAAAATCCGCCACGTGCTCAGGGAAAAAAAATGCCAATTTTTATCTTTTGGTATTGGTGCACTAACTGAAGCACCACAATTTTTTTCTTATACCTTGACCTACTTTTTATACATACTCAGTATTACTTACGTGACAGCAACAACGTAACGACTCAAAAGACTAGATATTCTACGCAGTCAGAACGTAATACCTTTCTTTTGATCGCCAGTATATTTAAGCAATTTTTGGATGGCTCTGAGAAAACACCGACACTTCATCCACCAAGACCAGTGGTTCATGAAGGATGGAGCCAATCTGCACCTTTCTGCTAGATCAGTGACATGGCTGACTATGCGATCAGCCGCAGAAGTGAATATATTTGCACCCTAGACCTTTATGACGGGCTACCTAAAGGAAAGCAATCTCATTTAGCAGGAAAACAATGAGATTTCTACACAAGCAATCCGCGATGTAGTAAAGATCATTCCACGACAATTGTGTTTGACCGCCACTTAGCATTTCAAACGATATGTTAAAACATCTTAAATCTAATACGGGGTGCCCACTACAGCTGGATCGGACTCGATCGCCTGAAACTAAAAACAAATACGTTTGTTTTTAAGGCGATCGAGTGGGCGATCGGCCCGATCGGCCGATCCCATCCGTAGTGGGCACCCCGTATTTAAAAAAAAAAAAGAATGAGGGGCTGCAAGCAGAACATGTGCTCTAAAAACTGTAGGATAAAAACGCTAGTTCTTTAACTTGGTTAAGAAATAAAATATAGTTTAAATGTCACAGGGGTAGAAAAAACAAACGTTAGGAGAGAAAAAGAAGAAAAATCTAATCAATTGCCTCATGACTTTCCTTTCAAGGTTTTCGGTTAAACTGGTTATTGATGATGATGATGATGATGATGATGATGATGATTATAATAATAATAATTTTTATTATTACTATTATTATTATTATTATTATTATTATTATTATTATTATTATTATTATTATTATTATTATTATTATCATCTTTATTATCGTAATTATTACTACCATTATAATTATCATGATTATTATCATAATCGTAATCTTTATTATTATCATTAACCTAATAATAATAATAATAATAATAATAATAATAATAATAATAATAATAATAATAATAATAATAATAATAATAAGGAGAAGAAAAAGAAGAAGGAAGGAGAAGATGAATGATAATGATAATGATAATGATGATGATAGTAATAATAATAATGATGATGATGATGATGATGATCATCATCATCATCATCATCATCATCATCATCATCATCATCATCATCATCATCATCATCATCATCATCATCATCATCATGAAAAAAACAACAGTTCTGCTGTTAATATCAATCAATAACCTGTACAGGGGAGAATATTGTTCATGCCAAAACGAAGAAATAACCATTTGTATGACCATCGGCTTCTGAAATGGTCAATGAGACCAAAGCCACACTTGGAGCTTTTAAAAGCTTCATTTCCACTTGTGGAAGTGAGCAACTTGCAGGCTTCTCTCTTGACCTCAGCATTTCTAATTCGTGAGGCCTCTTAATATTTCTGTTTTAATGTTCTCTATCATTGTTGCTCCCTCTCTCTGGTTCTGTCAGTGGCTAGTTAGGCACACCCATAAGGGATAAATGTTGAAGTCCTTCATGGACACCTTCATGGTGCTTTTGTGTTCTTGCTAGGCTTTCTCCGATGTTTCTCAAGTTGCTCTAGAATTTTTCCACTGCTTCTGTAGTTCGTAAATTTCTCCGCTGTTCTTCAAGTTGCTAGAATTTCTCTGTTGTTTCTCTAACTGAAAGAATTTTCATCCTGTTCTTCAAGCTGTTGGAATTTCTCCGTTGTTTCTCTAGTTGCAAGAATTCCTCCGTTGTTTTTCAAGTTGTTTTTAGAGCTTCTAAAATTTCCCCGCTATTCTCAAGTTGCTAGGACTCCTCCGTTATTTCCCAAAGTGCAAGAATTTCTCCGTAGTTTCTCAAGTTACTATAGAATTTCTTCACTGTTTATGTAGTTGCTAAACTTTCTTCGCTGTTTCTCAAGTTGCTAGAATTTCTCTGTTGTTTTTCTAGTTGTTTCATCCTGTTCCCCAAGCTGTTGGAATTTCTCCGCTGTTTTTCAAGTTGCTATAATTTTTCCAAAGTTTTTCGAGCTTCTAGAATTTTCCCGCTATTTCTCAAGTTGCTAGAACTTCTCCGCTATTTCTCAAGTTGCTAGAACTTCTCCGCTATTCCTCAAGTTGCTAGAACTTCTCCGCTATTTCTCAAGTTGCTAGAACTTCTCCGCTATTTCTCAAGTTGATATAAATTTACCGCTGTTTCTTTAGTTGCAAGAGTTTCTCCGTTGTTTTTTCAGTTGAAAGAATTTCTCTGTTGTTTTTCAGTTGAAAGAATTTCTCAGTTGAAAGAATTAATCCGTTGTTTTTTCAGTTGAAAAAATTCTCCGTTGTTTCTCTAGCTGTTTACCACCGTCTGTAGTGTAGCCATTAGGCGTTTCACCGTCGCTGATAGAACACCTGTGTTTGACCCGTGTGTGGGGAGAATTTTTACCAGGCCCAATTTAATCTAAGTTCTGTCTGATGGGATGTTGTATCCATCCCTGTCAGCCTAGGTTGTCCCTGACAGATAGGATCGAAGCCCGCCTCCTAAATGATCTATGTTGTGTCAATAGGGGCATAAATACACCTGTCTTAGGGCGAAGTGGGGACTTTTTCGTTTGCTATCCTACCTTGGGAGAGATAGAGAGGAGGAGAGAGAGAGAGAGAGGGAGAGGGAGAGAGAGAGAGAGAGAGAGAGAGAGAGAGAGAGAGAGAGAGAGAGAGAGGAAGAGATAGAGGAGGCCAGAAAGCACGAACAGAGGGAGGGTGGTGAGAATGACAGGGAGGGTGTCGTCGAAAGTGCAAAGATTAGTCTAGCCTACCGTTGGCCTACTTAATGTATCGTGATAAATCGAGATCAATAAGAATCACGAAATGAAAGTAGAATCTAGATCTGTGATATTTTGATAACCTATTGAATATTGAAAGTGGAATTTTCTTGCTGGGCATTATAGATTCTAAGATCTAGATGTAGGCTAGATCTAAGTGAATCTTAGATCAAGATAAAGAATGATGAAAGTATTGAACGGGGATATTTTCTTGCTGTGAATAGATCTAGAGTCTAGAACTAGGGTGTAGGTGAATCTAGATCGAGATCAAGAATCATGAAAGTATTATTGAAAGTGGATTTTTCCTACTGTGAATAGACCTAGAAATCTAGGCCATCTGTAACGCCTGTCGGTTGTTAAAAATGTGAATTTCTAAACTTAGATCTATCTATGGGCTAAGGCTCCTTCTTTCAATTATTGGTCTATGTCTTTATAATCCTTCGAGATCTAGGCAAGATCTAGAATCTAGATTAGGTTATTCTAGGAAGCAACAATTGGCATGTAGGCCCAACTCTTTTTTTATAAAGTGATTGAGCTGGAATTTTAGGAGAAAATGCCACGGCTTCGAGGAGGGAGAAGAAGTGTTACCCCTAGAGGTAGTCAAGAGGGGTTGCTACAGGGATACATTCAAGGTTAAATATTGGTGTTTTGTTTCTTTCCTGTTTCAGGTCTTTTTCCTCTTCTTAAATTTCCTAATAATTCTTCATTATTATTCCGTTCGTAGAACGGGTACTATTATCACTAGTAATAATAATAATAATAATAATAATAATAATAATAATAATAATAATAATAATAATAATAATAATAATGAAGATCATTTCTATAGCGCCCACTCCCGTGTAAACACAGCTCTAGGCGCTTTACATAAATACATGTACGAACAATATTCACGCACGCGACACAAACACAAAAATACACACACTCATACACACACGCAAACACACACACATACACACACAAACACAGACATACACGGGGGCTCTCGTGGCCTAGAGGTTAAGGTGTTGGCCTCTCATTCAAAAGTCCCGGGTTCGAATCCGGGTAGCGACCGAAAAATTTTGTTCTCTAAAATTGTCTCCTTTCACCTCCTTTCCTGCTCTCTAGCAATGTTCTGTTGTCTGCTTTCATTTCCACTTTCTGCCCCTACCCCCTCACCTCCTTTGGCCCCTCCTCTGGGCTCCTGACTCTTTCTGCAGCCTTTCTACTGCTACTCCTTGGCTCCTCCTTACTGTTGTCTTTCTGCCACACCCCTGATCTTCTGGTAGGAAAGATCTACACCAAGGACAAGGGCGAAAAATCTGGAGGGCCCGTGTGCAAGTTGCGCACGTTAAAGATTCCTTGGTGGTCTAAAATCGATAAGAGTAGGCTTCGGCCGCCACTCGGGCAAAATTCAAAATTTCCTACCAACCGAAAATATTAGGGGTGTCCCGCGCGCTCATATGACCTATGCAGTTGTGAGCACCGTAAAACACTATACAAAAACAAAAACAAACAAACAAACATACACACTCACGAACACATAGCACTATATAATAGCAGTAA
>NW_004799683.1:7893-8898 GCF_000002075.1 Aplysia californica | reverse complement strand
AGATAGATAGATAGATAGATAAAACCTCTATAACGTATGGGCACATTACTCTCCACAGATCACGTCACTCCTGGCTCTGAGGCCTTACTTGAAAAAATGTTCAAAGTCTCAGCTGTTCGTTGTCATCACCTCTGTTTTCTCATCTTTGGGAGGTGCCTATCTTGCAATCTTGTCATCCCTGGGGGTAAGTATTCTGTTACACCTGTACTACATTTTAGTATAAATACATATCTCCTTCGGTACGAAAGGGATTCCACAACCTTTGGGCACCCAACTCGAGGCGGTGTTACTTTAAAACAGCTATGTTATTATTTCAGTCAAATATCGATGGATCTGTTAGGGTATGCATTCATACTATTCAAAATTGGACAGAGGGTGTAATATGTGTGAAGACAGTAGTAATTGTAGCATAGGACAACGTGAAGATCTTAGAGTTCACGAAATCGGTACCATCAAAACACCTCTCAACTGGCAATGCAATGCGTTGAAACGCAGAACCAAAAATGCCACTTCGGTTAAACGTGTTTGGCTTCGGGTGAAAAACATGAGAGGTCTGTTTTCAGAAAAAATACTAACAAAGTACTAGCCATTGACTAACATTACCACCAGGTGTGGTTCGCTCATTTGATCCTGTTAAAAATCTCCTGTCCTTATCTCTTCTCCTTTTATTATTTTAAATATCTCTCTTGTAACACCTCTACTCTTTGGCACGTATATGACCTTTTTGTGTTTGAGAGTGTCATAAAATTCGTACTAAAACTAAACAAAATTGTTCTGAGGCCATGCTTGGCCCACGGGCCGTAGTTTTCCCAATGTCTGATATAATAATGATGGGAAAGGCACTTAACACGCATTTTTCTCACTTCAACCAGGTGGGAGTAGTTACATGGTCATAGTCAGCAAAACAAAAAATCTTGTCAATATGTTAGTGCTTTAGTGCCTATCAATGGCAGCTTGCACTGTTTGCTTCCCATGAAGTTGAGATTGTTTCAAAATGTTAACAGT
>NW_004799683.1:4879-6933 GCF_000002075.1 Aplysia californica | reverse complement strand
TTTTTAGTTCTCGTTCCTGGGTGTGCAATGTGACCCCTGACTTTCGCGAACATTGAACCTCTTAAAAATGTCACTGCGTTAAAACGGATGGCACAGAAGGGCTCTTCGTTACAATCAGTAACGCAATGTTACCGTGATCTCCCTTATCACGTTTGTCAGCATTTTATTTTTAAAAAAGCAGACAACCCAGTAAACTTTTCATTTCACTTTTACTCTTTTGACAAGCGTGGGTGGTTGGAGGGTGTCACGAAAAGATCCTATTTCTATTCTTTCCCTTTGTGGTTTGTGGTTTCTGTCGATCTCTTACTTTTTCAGAGGATGGTTGGGAGGGGGGGGGGGGCACTTGTAGGCCCTACTTCTTTAGATCTACTTTCCCTCTGTTTTTTCTGTCTGTCTGTGTGGGGGGTTGGCTGGTGCTCAGGTGTGGTTTGGTCCTTCTTTCCTATCAAACATCTATTGTCCTGATCTCTTCTACTTCTTTTTTCTGTTTGTTGCTCTCTTGTAACACATCTAATCTTCGGCCCTTATATGACCTTATCGTGTTGCAAGTGCCGTAAAACTCTCACTTAAAATACTTGTGAGAATTTGGGAAATGAGGGTTGTTATCACGGTACAAATGAAAGAAGATATAATTATGCTTAGGTTTTAGTTTTCCCTCCCTAGAAATGAAAAGCTGTCAGTAAAAAGATTATCTACGTTGTAATAATAAATAATATGTGCTTTAGAAGTCGTCACCATTCTCTCTGTCCTTCTGCTGTCTAGACGCCAAATTGTGGGCGTGTTTGTTAACCCTATCCATATGCTCTGGGGTCATTTTGTACCATCGGGGTTGTATTCTTCACATTTTAGAATACTTCCAGTGTGAAGATATCTTTGAAACTTTCAGTCTTTCTCAAATACACATTTTGACAGACTGCTATGCAAAGCGTACGGATCGGATTAACGAGCAAATTTCCTCTTTGGAAAGTGGTGGCACAGAGTTCCTACGTCGTATGAATACGATAGTAAAACACGACGTACGGATAGGGTTAATGTATTCCTGCTTTTGTCGGCATTTCTTTTCTGTATCTGGGGGTGGCTGGAGGGCGCCACTGGTAGATCCTACACCTTCACTGTCCTTCCTTTGTTTCTGTCTTGTTTGCCTGGCATTTCTCCAGCACTATATTCCCGCTATTGAGTCTATAACCATCTCTTTACTTGTGGGTGGTTGGCGGGTGCTCTGGTGTGGTTTGCTTCTCCTATCAAACATCTATCGTCCCGATCTCCCCTCCTTCTTTTTTGTGTTTGGTACTAAAAGCAAAAGAAAGAAACTTCATTTCATAGGTTCAGTTGGGTGTTTTTTCCTTCTGTCCAGTCCCTTAGGCTACCGGACTCGAAATTGTGAGATTGCGGGTTCGGGGGTTCGAGCCTCAGCTCGGTCCGACGTTGTGTCCTTGGGAAAGGCACTTTACACGAATTTCCCACTTGGCTCGGTCCTTTCGGAAATGGGCGTTAAACTCGGAGGTCCCGGCTCTTAAATAACCCAATAGTGTAGATAGGGGCGTTAAACCTATACCATTTCACCATTCACCAGTCCCCTAGGAGCTCATCAGTTTTTCTCTCTGTGTTTTTCAGCGCACGCAATTCAGTGGTCAACACCGCTGATTAAATTGTTCACTCACATGATGTGGTCAGTTTGTGATACCCTTTGACCTTTAGACGTCACACAGTTTGTACAACATGGTGGCGATATTGATAAACTCTTTATTATATAATTATAGCGATAGTACAGCTTACTTTTAAACTCAGTGAAGAAACTGTGTGGAGAGTGTGTCTTCCACCACACCGCATAGGTGAAATAATTGATCGTGAGGCGTTTATTGTGTCGGGGATTTCATTGTGGTGAAGACGTTCTGTACCAGTGTCACACGTTTTTATCTGGGATCGACAAGTGAATAGTTACGTTCTTCTGTGGAGTCAATGTAAAATCTTTCTGTGATTTAGGCCTGGGCAGTGTCCAAAGAAGGTCATAAACTGTAATATTGTAATGATTTTTTAAATTATTATTGTTATTA
>NW_004799683.1:2727-3312 GCF_000002075.1 Aplysia californica | reverse complement strand
GGAAACTTTCTATAACGGAAAGTCGTTCAACCCACGGTATATATTAATATAATGTTCAGCTCACCTACGGCTTTTACGATCTCTGCTCCGCGAGCAATTTTTGTCCTTGGGTCCTATGGGTCATTGTCCTGATGAACCAGTACAAATCCCTCACATTACCATCTTTTGAAACGTCCGACAGAATTGCCTCGACACATTATATGTACATGTATATATACATATACATCTATATATCATCCAGCCGTCGAGAAAATTTTACCATGAACAATACATTAGCCGCTATCTTTCTAGTTTCGGCCTTGGTAATTATATGTTTGAAATTTTACATCGAATACCACTTCATGAATATGGTAGTTCCAAAGTAGGCTATGGTGATAATCAAGCCATTGTATTCAAGGTATGGATTTTGTGTTGAAGAAGAGGCGAAAATAGACGCGAGGAATGGAATTGTAGAACCCTAGAGAAAAGACTGTAAGCACTGTTATGTCTCTGTGTTGCAAGTCTTTTGCTTTATTTGATCCTTCGTGTTTCTTAACCAATGTTTACAATGTATCTAGTGTAGTCACAATGTCACAACCTCTCACC
>NW_004799683.1:0-874 GCF_000002075.1 Aplysia californica | reverse complement strand
AGAGAGGTGAGCAGAGTAAGTCTGATTCCCTGTAAGGACTTCTCTGTTGACATCCACCCCTTGGCGCTCATATGACCTTATGCAGTTGCGAGCGCCTTAAACCTTCTACTATGAAAAAAAAAAAAGAAACAAAAAAAAAAAGAAGAAAGCTCTAGTGGCGTCAGTAGTTTAAGGGTTTGGCAAATTGTCTTGGGTTAAGAAGGTGAGCGATTGGAGGGCGCCACTGGTAGATCCTACTTCTTCCCTTTCACTGCCTTCTGTTGTTTTTGCCTGTCCGACTTGCTTTTCCCTAACTCTAATTGGTCGCTTTTAAGGACAAGCGGGCTAACCCAGATTTTGAGGGTTTCCAGAAATCTTGACCTACACCAAAAGTGGTCATTGCCCTACCTATAGGAGAAGTAATCCCTCTAATATTTAGACATTTGTGTTGAATTTTCTGCTGTCTTTTCTCATCAGACAGCCCGTCGTTCAGCGGTGGGTCTATGTCCATGCTGGAGGTGTCCCAAGACGTGCAGGAGGTGGCGCCCAGCAAAGGTGCGGCCCCGGAGAAGCAAGAGAACGGCAGCTCACCCAGCAAAGGGATGAACACGGCAGCGTCTACGTACTTCAACGAGAGGATTGCCATACCTGAAGTGGATGATGTGAGTCTTTGGTGCTGTTGCTGTTGTTTTTGTTGTTGGCGTTGTTGCTCCTGAAACTAGTTATTGTTGCTGTTGTCGTCGTTGTTGTTGTTGTTGTTGTTGTTGTTGTTGTCGTTGTTGTTGTTGTTGTTGTTGTTACTCCTGCAACTGTTGTTGTTGTTTTTGTTGTTGTTGTTGTTGTTGTTGTTACTCCTGCAACTGTTGTTGTTGTAGTCGACGCTCCTCTTGTTATT
>NW_004799682.1:6497-8911 GCF_000002075.1 Aplysia californica | reverse complement strand
TCAAAGGTCCCGGGTTCGAATCCGGGTAGCGACCGAAAATTTTCTTCTCTAAAATTGTCTCCTTTCACCTCCTTTCCTGCTCTCTAGCAATGTTCATATGAGGGTGGAGGTGGGGGAGGGGAGACTGAGAATGAGGTTTAGTTTTATTGGTTTGAAGAACTCCTTAACGGGTGTTTAGAGGACACCACTTTGTGGTCTCCGTTATTTCACCGTCTCTCTGTTGTTACTGTCTGTCTATCCTTTTCATCACTTCTACATGGCTGTCATTAATGTGAGGTGCTTCTCTGTCGTTTTATTGGCGTGTGTCGTGTAGTGCTACGTTCTTTGCTGTCGCACGCAGGGGACATGAGTTTGTGTCCCGAGTGTCTCCGTCTGTCTGCTGGGACGAGTAGACCGTGACAAGCAGGGTCGGAAGCCCGCTTCCTAAATGATTTAAAATGGTATTGATGGGGACGTAAAAGACATAAATAAAAAAAAGAAAGTTATAAATTTATGACAGTGACAGACACGACATATTCACGAGGACATTCACGTGCGACGCATAACTCACTCACTGACAGACGAAAATATCGCCTAGGACCCACTCACTTGCGAGGAAAAATGATTTCTGAACATTTCCCCCTCTCATCAAAGTCACATCATGATCCTATCTGAGCCCACATCTCCGTGGTCAAGCCGGTGACACACTTTAGAACTGACCCGTCCCCCGGGGGTCGCGGCCTGGGAAGGGCCGGACATAGGGCTGGACATATCCCAGACTGGATTACTGCCAACATTTACAGTCTTGTCGGCTATAAAAGTAGGCCCGAAATAACAAGGAAAAGGCTTGTCGGAGGCCCCGCGGCCAAACCCGGTCAGAGAGCTTCTCTTTTAGCATCCTATGTGTCGCCGTCATAAAACCGATGGCCGGAGCACACTCCAGAGTCCCACTTGGTTCACTTGACACTGTGTCGAGAAAGAGGGCGCTGTTAATATTTCTCAGTGAAACAGACGATAGTGAAATTTTAATGATTGTAAAGCTCTAAACCGTTGTAGAATGATGATGAGTGAGTTCGATTTTCCTGGCCCGGGAGGGTATTGTATCGAATATCTCCACGTCACTACCTTAGCATTACAACGTTATTTCTGCACAGTACTAGTTTCGAAAAATTTAGCGTAAAAAATCTTGAGTTTCACAGCATGTCAAGATTTTTCAAATGCAATTCTTTGAATATCTTGAGAACGACTCCGAATAATCTTACGATTTTGATAGAGCAGATAGAAGATTAAATGGTTTCTGGCCTCATGATCTTAGTAACTCACAACGACCAAACATAATATTTCAGATAGGACTTTGTAATTCTGAGGTAGCGAATTTGTGTGCTTGGTGGTGTCAGCAGTTTCGTGGCTAGCCCAGCAGACTTGTAATCCTGAAGTTGCGAGTTCGGGGGGTTCGCAGCCTCAGGCCCGACGTTGTGTCCTTAGGAAAGGCACTTTACACGAATTTCCCTCGCTACATCCAGGTGTGAATGGGTACCTGGCCATAGACAACGAAAGATCTTGTCAGTATGTTTGTGTTTTAGCGCCTAAAAAATGACAGCTTGCTCTGTATCCTTCCAAGGAAATTAAGATTGTATTTTTAAAAAGTAAAAAATTGGTAAGGGTTTAACAGCGCTTGCAACTGCATAAGGTAATATGAGCGCGCGGGACACATTAAACATTTTCAGTTGGTAGGAATTTTTGAATTTTGCCCGGGTGGCGGCGAAGCCTAATCTTATCGATTTTAGACCACCGAGGGATCTGTAACGTGCGCAACTTGCCCACGGGACCTCCTAGATGTTTCCCCCTTGTCCGAGAAGGCTACATGTAGATCTTTCCTACCAGAAGATCTGGGGTGTGGCTGAAAGACAGCAGTAAGAAGGAGCCAAAAGTAGCAGTAGAAGGGCTGCAGAAAGAGTCAGGAGCCAAGTGGAGGGGGCAAAGGAGGTGAGGGGGTGAGGGCAGAAAGTGGAGACGATGAGATTGTATCAAAACGTTATCAAGTCTACTGAGGTAATAATATCGATTGTAACGGCCATAAGCTTGCTGTTAGGCTTGAATTTGCGCTATACAAATGCTATATATAGAATATAATAAGGCGTCAACGGCACAACATCACCGGCGTTTGCCTTTAGGCGCTTCGTCGGCGCACACAGAAGAGTTGGGTTCGATTCTAGGGTCAGGAGGAATTTTTTGTCGAGTATCTGGCTGTTTCTGTTGTGACGCTGTATCCCTCTCACCCGGATTCGCCTTGACAACAGTCCAGCATACAGACACTTTCTTTCTTTCTGTCTTTCTTTCGTTCTTTCTTTCTGTCTGTCTGCCTGTCTGTCTGACTGTCTGTCTGTCTGTGTGTGTCTCTCTCTCACTCTCTCTCCCCCTTTCTCTCTCTCTCT
>NW_004799682.1:3178-4366 GCF_000002075.1 Aplysia californica | reverse complement strand
GGGGGGGCAGAATCTTCGGTTGCGGGAGGAAATTAGATTGATCTATCGGTCCTACTGCTATCCCCCAACCGCGCATGTCATAGATATAGGCCGCGGTACAAGGGATGGGGGTGAGGCTATACTAGGGGTGAGGGATAGGGATTCCAGAGTGACCACTGACCTGACGGGACTGGCAGGGTGCTTAGGGCTAGTGCTTTATAGGGCTACAGTACGCCACTTAGAACAAAGACATCTGCGTGGGTGGTTTGCGGGTGCTCTGGTGTGGTTTGCTCCTCCTTACCTATCAAACGTCTATGGTCCTGATCTCTCCTCTTTTTTTGGTGTTTGTTACTCACTTGTAACCTCTCTAAAAATGACCTTATTGTGTTGTAAGTCCTGTAAAACCTCTCTCTCTCTCTCTCTCTCTCTCTCTCTCTCTCTCTCTCTCTCTCTCTCTCTCTCTCTCCCCCTCCATCTCTCTCTCGTCCGCTCGCTTGGTCACTAGATCTTACTTCCCCCTCCCTCCTTTCATTCTCTCACATTATGTTTCTCTCTTTCTCCCCTCTCTCCCTCCTTCCCTCCCTATCTCCCTCCCTCTCTTCCTCTTTTTCTCTTCCTCATTAAACTCTCTCTCGCACACACACACACACACTCTCTCTCTCTCTCTCTCTCTCTCCCCCCCCCCCTTCTGTCTTCCCATCAACCCTCTTTGTTTTCACTGTAATTTTTGTATTTCGATCTCTTTGTTTTCATCACTCGTTTTCTTCTTTTTCATTCCTTGGTTTTTTTCGGGGAGTGGTGGGAAGGGTTCTTCCAATAATATTGTTTCCCCTTGGTTTCTAAATTTTGCCTCATTACAATGGCAACTCTCTCTCTCTCTCTCTCTCTCTCTCTCTCTCTCTCTCTCTCTCTCTCTCTCTCCCAAACCCATAAAAAACAACAGATCGACCGAGGCCTCTTGAACTAGGGTGAGCAGCCGTGCCGTGTCCAGAGTGACTAATTTCACCCCTCCCTTGGGAACGCTGTCTTTCTACACCCTCCTCACTCCTCCCCCTTTTGCCTCCTTCCATTCTTGCATATTTCTTGTCACCCCTCCTTTCCTCTCTTCTTCCTCGTCGCAACCTCTCCCCCTCCTCGTCACCCATTTCTCGCCTTTCTTCCTCGCCGCCCTCCCTTTTCTCCTCCCCCTCCCTCTTTGTCACCCCCTCC
>NW_004799682.1:0-1717 GCF_000002075.1 Aplysia californica | reverse complement strand
GAACGAAATTAACAAAAAGTGAAACGGAGATTCTGTGCTGCTTGTGAAGTGAATTCCTCCGTGTTTGGACTACTGCTCGTGTCAATTTCTTCTGGTGATGTCACTTTCTTCGTATAACGTCAGCTGTTTAATTTGTTTTTGTTTTTGGTGGTGCCAATTTCACACGGCGATGCCAATTTATTCTTCACAGTGGCAATACCCGTGTGAGGAGTGGAAGATATATGGAATCATCTCACTGCACCGACGAGTTTGAAATTGCTAGTGGTTGTGTGTTCATTTGTGCAGTGCACTTGTAAAGTTTGCTTGAAGTAGTTTGTTTTTTCTCGGAGACTTATGTTGTTTTGCTGTGGAAAGATTTCTACAATATTAACATAAACTCATCTGTGCTTTTGTTTCTATAAGAAAGATACCACAGACTGGATACTTTTGATTAGATTCTAGTCGTAGGATTCTATAGATCTAGATTAGCATGTGTTTAGGTACCATAGAGTTTACCGTGTGGGTGGTTGGCGGGTGCTCTTCTGTCTTTTGCTCCTTCTTTTCTATCAAACATCTATTGTCATCATCTCTCCTTAATTTTGTTTGTTTGTTACTTACTTGTAAGGTCTCCAATCTTTGACCGGTATTACATTGCAATTGCCGTAAAACTCCTTCTAAAAGAAAACAAGCGTTCACCATGAGATGGATATCGAGATGCCACCGACAATGGTTTGCCTTCCCTATTATGTTTTATGGGTTTTTTTTTAGATTTGGGTCCACTTTTGGTCTGAACCTGTCGTCTTTTTATCGGTGATGGGATGCTTAATTGGCAGTTTTATTCGTGTACTGTCTTATGGATAACCCCAGCAAGAGTGAAAATGGCCGTAAAACTGACTCGGGGGGCCTTTACGCGATAGAAGATATCGGGAGTTGGTACCTCGGTCACGTTAAACCCTTATAGGACTATAAAGGTGTTTTATGCTCTATTCTGTTGGTTTTTGTTTTTTTGTTTTTTCTTAGGTGAGGGAAAGTTTTGTTTGTTTTAGGTTTTGTTTTTAGGGGCTTTATTTTTATATTCTATAGGGGAAGGAGAGGGGGTGTTTGTTTTTAGCTTTCTATCTTAATTAACAAGCACGTTTTTCTTGCGCCATCAGCATAAAATTCGATTTAGTAGGGCAGTGCGTTATTCTTCTTTGGGTTTTTTTGTGTGTGTTTGCACCTCAGCTTGAAATACAAACAAACAAACAAACAAACAAACAAACAAACAAACAAGCAACTAAAAGCAAAAACCACCTACACTTATAATCTGGTCCTTTAAATTGCCCCGCTTTTTGACGCCCCGCTCTTTCTCTCGTTCGTGCTTTTATTCGTCCGGTTATTTATTCTTGTTTCCTTTCCATACATTCGCTGTTGTCCTATTTCTTTCGTGTATTTTGGGCATGGACATAATAATATGGTATGTCCGTCATAATTATGTAAGTTTGGGTGTTTGGGTGTGCTTCATAAGTAAGTTGTCGTGTGTTTGTGTGTCTTTCATAAGTAATGTGACGTGTGTTTCTGTATCTTTTATAAGTAATTTGTCGTGTGTCTGTGTATCTTGCATAAGAAATGTGTTGAGTGTTGGGTGAGTGGGAGGCAGGTGTGACCAGTGCTTTGATGACCAGGTACCGGGCTGATGAATTAGTCCATGCAGACACGGGGTTCATTAACTCTCACACGCACTGCATCTTCCTCCCCG
>NW_004799681.1:7258-8926 GCF_000002075.1 Aplysia californica | reverse complement strand
CACACACACACACACACACACACACACACACACACACACACACACACACACACACTATGAGCTAGTGTTTCTGATACAAATGAGATGATATCTATCACTTGTATTTGTGGGTTTTATTTCTTTAAAAAAAATAAATATATATCTACCTTTTCGTCCCGTGTCCTGATTTGATGCCGATATTTGTAAGTAATGTAGAAATGTGCCTACAAGGTACATATTGTTATGCTTCAAGACAAATTAACCCCCCCCCCCAAGAAAAAAAAAGAAATAGGAAAAATGAAAAAACATATTTTAGTCTGTGAATTGTTACCAAAAGCTCAAGGAATATTGTTTCTTGAGTGACTCCTTTTCATTTTCCTTCTCCTACTCAATCTCTTTTTCTCGTCGTTCATCTCCTCTCCTCCTCCTCCTCTCCTCCTCCTCTCCTCCTCCTCCTCTCCTCCTTCTCCTCCACCCTCGTCTTCCCCTCCGCTTCCACCGCCATTTTCTCCTTTTAATCCGTATCCTTAATATCATGCTCCTCTTCCCTCGCATTCTCCTCTTTCCTCTCCTCCTTCTCCTCCTCCCCCTCCTCTTTCCTCCTTCTCCTCCTCCCCCTCCTCTTTCCTCCTCATCCTCCTCCTCCTTCTCCTCCTCCTCCTCCTCTTCCTCCTCCTCCTCCTCCTCCTCCTCCTCCTCCTCCTCCTCCTCCTCCTCCCCCCCACAACAACAACAACAACAACAATGAACAACAACAACAACAATGAACAACAACAACAACAACAAAATTAAACAAATACTCAATTCATCAGCAAAGCAATTGACTCTTTATTTACAAACCAATGACAAAGTGGCAACTCAATATTTCTGTACACATAATGCGCTTAATATGCACTACTCATATCGTAGCAGTACAATTTAACAGGAATACAAAACAAAATTTTTATCAAGATCATCAGATGGTATGAACAAGTAATCCAAAAAAAAGAAAAAAGAAAAAGGAATGCAGTCATATTTATGACATGGCGTGGTGGAATCAGGCGCTCGTCAATTGCTAGCCAAATGTAGGTCTTTGGTATCAACTGAAAGCTTTTTCATTTGTCTTGCTTTGGATTTTAAATAATACTCGTCTGTCTTGAATAGAAGTAAAGATATTGGCGATTGAAGGAGGTGGGGGTCGCCTAGTTTCAGAGGTCAAAATCAGTGAGAAAATAGCCGCCAAAGTTTGGAAACTTCCTAAGATTGAACTTTTTTGAAAACAGAAAAATTATTTTGTGTGTGCCTTAAATGGACGTTTTACAATAGAATCCCCCCGAAGTGTGGTTTGACATGGGCGTATAAAGTGTGGAGGCAAGAAGCAGAAATTCGCGCGCGGAAAATTGCTGGTTTCTTCGATTTCCTGACTTTGACGAGCACCTGACGTCACCACGACGCCTCACGTTTTGTTCTACGCTCATGTCGTATGTTTTGTTGTACATGGAGTTGTCACATGATGTAGCCGCTATATATAAAAAAACAAAAACAAAACAAAAAAACTCTCCTCTCTACTGGGCGATTTCACGGCAACTGACACACGTAACGAGGGTATATCGGTGGGCAACGGAGAGACAATGTAAGTAGTTCTAGCGTCATTATAAACAATCTTTTTGATTAGTATGTTTGCAATCTTTCAGTAAATAAATAAATAAA
>NW_004799681.1:3968-5592 GCF_000002075.1 Aplysia californica | reverse complement strand
TCATCATCATCATCATCATCATCATCATCATCATCATCATCATCATCATCATCATCATCATCATCATCATCATCATCATCATCATCATCATCATCAAAGCCTTTCACCCCTGGCAGGGTATAGGCAACAATATACAAGCTCATGAATTAATCACGCATCGCCAAATCAAAGCGCTGTGACACCTGTGTGTATTCTGTCAAAGAATCAGGATTGTTCCCAATTTGTAGCAAATCTTTCTCTAAGACTACATAAAGCAATGGGCGTGTTGTGCCCGCCAATACACACCTGTTTGACGCGGGGGAAGAAGATCCGGATTACTCTAAGATTGTTGACCCCTCCCCCCACTCAACAACCCCCCCCCAAAAAAAAACAACACACAAAAAACAACAACTGGGTTTTTGTGAGTTTCTCAACTGGGTTCAATAAGCTGTTTTTTTGTGTGTGATCTATCCAACTTGTTTAATAAAGTGAGTTTTTAAAAAAATTGGCCAATTTCTTTTGTGATTCACCCAATTTTTAAAATAAACCGATTCTTTGTGATTTATCCAATTTTTTAAATAAATTATTCTTTCTTCGTGATTTACCCAATTTGTTCAATAAACTGGGTATTTTAAAAATTAACTACCCAAATTGTTTAATGCATTGTTTTGTTTTGATTTACCAAATTTGTTTAATTAACTATATTTTGTGATGTAACAAATTTGTTTAATAAACTATATTATGTGATTTACCATAATAATAATAATAATAATGTTTCCGTGATTTACCCGTATGGTGACGATATTTCACCGAGTATTCCTGTCCGTCTGTGGAGATGTATATACCCCACTCACCTGTGTTGGTCACAATAGGAAGCTTCTAAGCAGCCCGTCTCCGAAATGCTCTAAACTGTGTTGGTGGGGCGTAAAACATTCCTTATGAAAACAATCTGATAAACATGCCTTTTCCCGAAGCTCCCACACAAAGGTGCGGGGGTGGTGGTGATATCAACATGTTCTTATACACAGTAGAATTGTAAATGGGCTGATTTATCAATGTCATGCTCATACTGTGCTGGAACAACATAGAGGGAACTGCTACTTTTTCTTTCCTCATCCTTACTGACGTCATTTTCCTCTACTTCTTTTGTATGTTTATCATTCTCTTGTGACCCGCTATTTCCGGGGTGCCTTGATAGTCGAAGCAGACCTTGTGCTGTTGAAGCTAGAGAGGTGAGCAGAGTAAGTCTGATTCCCTGTAATGTAAAGACTTCTCTGTTGACACCCACCCCTTGGCGCTCGTATGACCTTATGCAGTTGTGAGCGCCGTAAAACCTTATTACAACAGATAACGAAATCAATCTAACAAAGATGCCTTTTTCCTAAGCTCCCATAGCAAACTTTGACAGAAGTTTATTTCCAATTATATCTCAAATTATCTCTACTCCGTAAGATCCTTTTGCAAACTTTTCCAGCAGCGTATTTCCAACTATATCTCCAATCATCTCCCCTTCCTGTCTATGCCAGGTCAATCAGGGGTAGTTACCGTTATGAAAGGGGCAATCAGAACACAGAAATTATTGGAGAAGTATTTTGTCATGCTGGAAGATTTCGAACTGGTAGCACGATAATAATAATAATAATAA
>NW_004799681.1:1618-2617 GCF_000002075.1 Aplysia californica | reverse complement strand
CCCCTCCACCCTCCATCCACCCCCTTTACACATACAATGAAAGAACAAAAACTCAACGCACCAACAAGATAGTATTATAGATACAAACAAGATAAACGAGTCATTACAAAAACTCGCAGCAGGCAATTACAATTTCTCGATAAATTGCGGTCCCAGACTTGAAAAATGAAATCACCTTGGAAGATGCCAATGAAAAAGAGATCAAAGCTTTATACACTTCACAGAAATACGGTAACTAGGTTCATCCGGAAAATCGGAAATCAATGAGAGATTGCTTAAGGTGCCTGTTGGTAATATTATGATATTATTATGTTTAACGTTGTCTAAACCTCAAGATTTAACTTGTGTGGTGGAGACTACAGTTTCCAAAAGTGTAGGATTTTTCAACCAACCATCAACACAATTTAGGTCATTCTGTTCACCTCAGCAGAGACTGTGCCCACCATTTCGGAACTTCACGGTGACCGTAAAGATGGTTCCAGTAGGGAACCGTTGATAGAGGGTGCCCACGTCCATCATGACTCATTGGAGCAGAGAAAGATAGGACTAACGCTAATATACTTAACGCAATCCCATATCATCACTCATTACCACCATTATTTCTAAAATCATCATTGCTCTCAGATCAATGACTCACATCTCGATAATCCTGGAGTCTCTATCTCTGTAACAGTTACTTTGTCATAAGTATGCACGTAATACACTATTGGACACAATCATACACACTTTTTTTCTACTAATCAGATGGCGTCAATCTCATAGAAATGGACAAGGGATTAAAAAAAAAGAAGAAAGTCATTCAAAATAGGAGCCAGGCTTCCAACCTTGCCTATCAAGGCGAACCCGGGCTGAGAGGGATACAACATGCCAGCAGAAAGACCGAAACACTCGACAAAAAAATAATGATCCCCACTCGGGAATCGAGCATGGGTTTCCTGCGAGCGACAGTGAACTGCCTAACCTCTACACCACAGACGCTGGTTCTGGGTGTGTGTGTAT
>NW_004799681.1:0-812 GCF_000002075.1 Aplysia californica | reverse complement strand
CAAACACCCCCCCCCCACAAAAAAAGCAAACAAAACCCCCTAGCCATTCGTGTGATGGGAAGACGTCAGTCTTTAGTCAGATGGTACAGATGGTACAGTTCAGTTCTGTGGCCACGCCGCTCACTCACTGTAGCAAGTGGCCCACTTTCACTCTCAGTGGACAGGAAACAACTTCCCTCCATTTTCTGATGGCGAGGTTCCCGTTGTGATGACGTCATTCTTCTGAAGGAAGACGTCATTTATTTGTGAGATGACGTAAGTCCCGACCGCGAAGACGTTATTATGTTGTAGGAAACGTCATTCAACTGTAGTAAAACGTCTTTCAATCGTAGGAAAACGTCTTTCAGTCGTAGAAAAACGTCTTTCCATTGTAGGAAAACGTCTTTCAATTGTAGGAAAACGTCAGTCTGTGGCGAGAGAACGCAAGTTTCGATCGAGAAGACGTCACTCTATCACAAGAAGACGTCATGTCGGAAAATGTCAGTTTGTTGTGACATGACGAAATTCCACATAAAGGCGACATTATTTGATGAAAGAAGACGTCCATTCAGTTGTAGGAAAACGTCATTTTCACTCAAGACGTGGTTCATTCGTGGGACTACAAGAAATCCCTTTAGAGATTGCGTGATTCTGGAAAACGTCATTTCCATTCAAGACGTTGTTCAGTAATGTGGCAGGTTGCGAGAATCCCTTTCAAGATTGCGTGATTCTCTTCTGGAAAGACGTCATTCTGTTGTGAGATACGTAGAAAGACGTCATTCTGTTGTGAGATACGTAGAAAGACGTCATTCTGTTGTGAGATACGTAGAAAG
>NW_004799680.1:6823-8981 GCF_000002075.1 Aplysia californica | reverse complement strand
AAGAGTGTGACAAACATACAATAGAAGAAGATGTAAAAATGATGATAGTAAGGATTAGGAAAGAAAAAGCAGCAGTTCCCTGTTGCAGTTCAGGCACAGTTATGAGCATGGCATTGATGAATCAGCCCATTTACTATTCTACTGTGCACAAGAACATGTTAATGCCCCCCTTTAGGAATGGCCTAAAGACACTCCAGTCAGTAACAGCGCCCATGGGGGTGGCAGGTGTGTGTGCAGGAGGGTGATCATGGATGCAAGGAGATGGAAAAGAAAGAGGGGGGGGCAGGATTATGAGAGGAAGGTGAGGTGGGGGAGGGGGGGCTTAATGAAAGCAAGAGGATGAGGAAAGATGGAGAACAACAATTCCCAGGAAGAGGAGGAGTAAAACAATTGGAAGGGAACGGAGGAATAGAAAGAAAAAGAAAGCTTCCGGCAGGAGAGAAGTGTTAGAAAAATAGACGACCAAATAAAGAAATGGATGAGACAGAAAAGAAGAATAGAACAGCAGCTACGGAAGTGGGTCGACAAAACGAAGAAACGCGACACTCGCAAAACTTGGAGACCTTGCGCCTTGCACTCTTACCATTAATTAGTCTGAGTAAACAGACAGAAGCACGTACAGACACAATAACGGCCACTTAGAGTGAGGGGGGGGGGAGAGAAAAAGGCAAAACTGATTGATAGACAGAAACAACAGATGGGGGCGTCAGGAAGTGTCAAATATATCAGAGGCACCCTCTAACCTTCTATAGACTCTTAACTGCGAGCTCCACAATACTTACAAGGAGATCTCATATTATAATGACTTACATCTTTGAATATTGTATGTATTCATAGCCATTTCTACCATTATGTAAGTGGAGGTTTTTTTTGCATTGTTTAGTTGGTTATGTGGTTGGTTGGTTGGTTGGTTGGTTGGTTGGTTGGTTTGTAGGTTGGTAGGTTGGTTGGTTGGAAGGACGGATGGATAGGTGGTTGTTTGGTTGTTTGGTTGTTTGGTTGGTTGGTTGGTTGGTTGGTTGGTTAGACAGATGGTCGGGTGGATGGTTGGATGGAGGGATGGATGGATGGATGGATGGATGGATGGATGGATGGATGGATGGATGGATGGATGGATGGTTGTTTTGGTTGGTTGGTTGGATGGTTGTTTGGTTGGTGGAATGATTTATAAAAAATTAAAAAATCATTAGTCGTACTCACCACTGTATCTGACTGCAGTTTCCGGTATTTTCTCTCCGTCCTTGAGGCCGGTCTAGCCTGAGCTTGACCAGCCAGACACAAGATACAGGTCAAGACTGCCAGCACACCCACATAACGCCCCCACACGCTGAACCCTCGGCCACCGCCTGATACTCTACAAGAGGCCGCCATATCTGGACTACGGCCTTGAAGTTCGCCTTTTTCTATCTTTCCGGATTTCTTAGGGTTGCACGGCCGCTGTAGATCTAGACTTATGTGGCCGCTTGTTGGGGTTCTTCTAGTAGCCAGGCACGAGTTTATGTCTTTACTGGCGGTCTCTTTTTGTTCTGTGGACAAAATCTCCGACATCCCGCCGTCATGAAGACGTTCTGGTGACGCGGGTGGTGACGTCAGAGATGGCGAGAGGCGGCGGCGATTTGGTGGTGGTGGTGTGGTTGTTGTGCCGGCACGTCGTGGTGTGGACGTGAGGTCATCGGGTGCAAGTGGAACGCTGAGGTGGGGGGTTTGTGGGGGGTGGGCACTGCGGCGCTGGGGTTCCTCGCCTTCTGACGGCAAGTGTTGTTGTTGCTGCTGTTGCTGTTGTTGTTGCTGTTGTTGTTGTTTCTGATGAAAACAATGATGATGGTGAAGACGTTGATGACAATGATGCTGACTGTTCATCGGGTACTGAAGACTCGCGGCAGCTCTCGATGTTTCGTGACGTAGTACGCCAGTTTCTGTGGCGTCACTGTTTTGCGGGAATGACCCCGGAAGTGGAGCCTCCCTCCTCTCGGAGCGCGACACCGACATCTCTGGCCGGGCTGGCGTCTGGCGATCAGCTGACCCCGCTCTCTGTACTGACCCACTTTCTAAGGTACTCATTTTCGTTAACAAACTAGGTCATTCATACCACATTCTCCTCCGCCTCTGTCGACGGGAGGGAGTTCAGGTTGTTTTGGTTGTTTTTTTGTTTTTTGTT
>NW_004799680.1:4257-6723 GCF_000002075.1 Aplysia californica | reverse complement strand
CACAAAAAAGAAGGAGGGGAAACAGAGAAGATAGATTTTATATAGGAAAGAAGGAGCAAACCACGCCAGAGCATCCGCCAACCACCCACGTAAGAGATGAATCAATAAACACAAGTTATTGGCACTTACAGAAAACGCGAAGGAACACGCATACAGCAAGACACACAATCAATAATTTCAAAGAATGTATTGTATGTTTTAAAGTTGTGTGTTCAATCCGGAGAGTTTAAAACTCAAAATATAAGTCTCCAGCTCTCCATATTAATACACGACTCAAAACCTATGTAATATGCATCTGGCGCGTCTTTTTACGGAACCTGTACATCCTTAATATTGTTCTTGTTATTGGTCGCGATTTGATAAGGTAAAAAAGGAAAAAGCATGCAAGTGTCCAGCAAAGTCTTGACAAAGAACAAGCAAACCCCAGACAAGATCCACATTGAGAATCAAAAACAGAGTACCAGTGGAAAGGTTGAAAACTGGATGTTTTCAAAACTGTGAGTTGGAAAGTTGTATTGGAGTTGAAGATGTATATAAATGTAATGCTTGTAACTTTCCCTCTCGGCATTCTCCCAGTGTCTACCGCCCCTCCCTCACCCTCACCCTCACCCTCACCCCCATCCCAACTTGATCAATTGTCTTTATAAAAGGTATGCCGACTACATTATTATGTTCGATAAGCTTTCAAACTTGCCTACTTCATACGAACCAAATACAAAACGGACGAAAAGAACATCTTTTAGCTTTTTCGCTGCACTCAAACCCCTGCATGTATATATCAAACATTTAGTAGAGATTTTACGGCGCTCGGAAGTGTATAAGATCATATGAGCGCCAGAAGATTAGAGATGCTAAAAGAGAGTAACAAACATAAAAAAGAAGGGAGGGGGGGATAAGGACGATAAATGTTTGATAGGAAAGAAGAAGCAAACCACACCAGAGCACCCGCCAACCACCCACAATCTCCTTCTGATATCAAAGACTTCACACAAATTCAACATGCTCACGTAAAAGGAGGCCCAAAAAATGAAATAACTCATGAATGAAATAATTAAATTAAATATCAAGGACGGTGCGTGCGTTGGGTTCATTCCCACGGTTGTAAAATCAGTCTACACAAGATACTCGTGCCATATATTATACAACAACATAAAAATTAAAGTTTTGAAATCATGAAAACAAAACAGAAATACGTGTAATCAAAACATTACGTACGCAGGTAGGTTTCCAGATCATCACGAACTATCACACAAGTATATATGCCCCCGTGGGGGAAATTATCGCCTATAATATGAGAGAAACTTGCACAAAATCGCAGAAACTCCGTGAGGCTGTATCAACAAGTGTTATGAATCTCCAACGTCAACAACAAAAAACATCCCCTCTGGATGGAGGATTCGGCGAGAGTGAGCCAACGATACCATCGTTTTCAAGAGGGGATTCACAGAGCACCACGCTCAATATCAAACCACCAACCGACCCCCCCCCGAGAGGTGGCGGCGATTTGGTGGTGGTGGTGTGGTTGTTGTGCCGGCACGTCGTGGTGTGGACGTGAGGTCATCGGGTGCAAGTGGAACGCTGAGGTGGGGGGTTTGTGGGGGGTGGGCACTGCGGCGCTGGGGTTCCTCGCCTTCTGACGGCAATTGTTGTTGTTGCTGCTGTTGCTGTTGTTGTTGCTGTTGTTGTTGTTTCTGATGAAAACAATGATGATGGTGAAGACGTTGATGACAATGATGCTGACTGTTCATCGGGTACTGAAGACTCGCGGCAGCTCTCGATGTTTCGTGACGTAGTACGCCAGTTTCTGTGGCGTCACTGTTTTGCGGGAATGACCCCGGAAGTGGAGCCTCCCTCCTCTCGGAGCGCGACACCGACATCTCTGGCCGGGCTGGCGTCTGGCGATCAGCTGACCCCGCTCTCTGTACTGACCCACTTTCTAAGGTACTCATTTTCGTTAACAAACTAGGTCATTCATACCACATTCTCCTCCGCCTCTGTCGACGGGAGGGAGTTCAGGTTGTTTTGGTTGTTTTTTTGTTTTTTGTTTTGTGGCTTTTTTTGGTCTTGTTTTGAGCAATTTCAGTTTTGTTCACAACCGGAGATAGATAGATACACTGGGTCTTTATATGTATAGATCTACGACCAACAAACGTCAAAGGCAGATTGGTCCACGGGGGTCCCAGGCCTTCATGCGTGGTCCGATGATGTCACACAGGGCAGCACAGGGAGGTCGTTGTCAGCACACACATACACACACGTGTAAGTCAAATCTGTAGGAAGAAAAGCGAAAAATAGGAAAAATTACACGCAAGAAGATGAGTTCAGTTTTTTTTTTTATAGTTTTAGTAAGAGTTTTACGGCACTTACAAGTTCACAATTAGGTCATATAAGTGTCGAAGATTAGAGGTGTTACAAGAGAGTAACAAACACAAAAAAGAAGGAGGGGAAACAGAGAAGATAGATTTT
>NW_004799680.1:2542-3606 GCF_000002075.1 Aplysia californica | reverse complement strand
AGTAAATAAATAGATTTTAAAAAGAATAAATGATTTTAAAAAACATATATTATATATAATAAATATATATAAAAATTCCTAAATTATACATCTAGTTTGTTCGTATCAGTATAGAGAAGCACATCGACACAACGATGGTCATTTAGTGCTAGCAAAAAGTAAGACAAACAGACAGACCGTAACAACGGAGGGAAAGTAAAAAAGTAGGACCTACCAGTAGCACCCCTCAAACCACCCTCAGTTTAACAATTATAAATGAAAAAAATGATAGCTAAACATAATAGTAGGTTTAAGTCAAATTTCTCTTTCTGTTTTAAGATAGGATTAATATAGTTCTTCTTTTTTTTTAATCTCTAAGTCAAATTTCTCTTCCTATTTTAAGGTATAATTAACAGTTCTTCTTTCTTTTAGAAGCACTGAGTCAAATTTCTCTTTCTGTTTTAAGATATGATTAACAGTTCTTCTTTCTTTTAAAAACCCATTTATTTTTTTAAATTTTTTTTTTGTTCGTAGCTTGGCCCATCCTTATAAAACAACGTACACAATGTGGGGAAAGGCGCAATATCTTCACCCATTTAGCTCAGTCCTGTCGGAGATGGAAGTTAAATCTTGAAAGTTTCTCCTCCTTCTCTCGAATAATCTAACAGTGGTGAATGAGGCGTTGAACATGATATCATAATAATATACGTTTTCACACTTCCTCACTACGTGCCAGAGCGCACACCAAGCCCACTTAGTTGGCATTTTTTTGGGGGGGGGCTTGTTTGTTTTGTTTTTGTTGTTGTTTTTTTAATAAGAAGGTGTCAAAAGGTATGAGAATGCATGAATGAGAGTCATTGCTATGGCATCGGTTACGTTAGCGACACACTGTAGGCTGTACTATCTTTGGACACAGTAAGTAAAGAACGCACATCAAGCCCACTTAGTATGCTTTTTGGGGGGAGGGGGGTTGTTGTTTGTTTTTTTAGGAAGGTGTCAAAAGGTATGAGAATGCATGAATGAGGGTCATTGCTATGGCATCGAACGGTAAGTAAAGAACGCACTCCAAGCCCACTAGGTAGGCT
>NW_004799680.1:0-1182 GCF_000002075.1 Aplysia californica | reverse complement strand
AGATAGATAGATAGATAGATAGATAGATAAATAGATAGATAGATAGATAGGGGAGAGATAGAGAGAGGGGAGAGATAGAGATAGAGAGAGAGGGAGAGAGAGAGGGAGAGAGAGAGAGGGGGGGAGAGAGAGACAGAGAGAGAGAGAGAGAGAACAGCTAAAGACAGGTATGCAAAAGGACAGATAAACAAATTGAGAAATCATGTAGGCCTATATGAGAGAGTGATAGAAGTAAAGAGAGAGAAAGAATGAGACTTCGAGAAACAAAGAAAGAGAGAGAGAAAGAAAGAAAGAGAGAAAGAAAGAGAGAAAGAAAGAAAGAAATGAAAGAAAGAAAGAAAGTTCAGAAAAAGAAAGAAAGAAAAGGGTGTAAGAAGGCCAACATCCGGTCAGTCCTGTCCTGGCAACGCACGTGTGAACGCAACCGGTGAGCACACTCACACGTCCAGCGAATATTGATATTGAGAGTGAGCACTCACTCAAGATGAGAATGACGTCACGCCGGACAAGTGAAGCAGCACTAGAGTGCACGCACGTGCGCAGAGTGGGCGTTAATTTAGGCCTTGGGGTCACGGCGAACATTAGGGTGTGAGTGCAGTCTCATTCTCACCATCATAATGTCTAAGTAGCTTTTTATTCCATCCTGTAAGAGCCAGTTCCACGTATCGAAGTTTTAGCGAATTTTTCAGGAGAGACAAAAAAGGTGATTAATGTAGGTATGTATGTACAAGGAAAGAGAAAGAGAGGAAGACAGAGAAGGAGGTGGGAGGACAACATTACACAGTGGACAAGAAAGACGATGGGAGACAATCTGAGGAAAGCAGAGGACAAAAATAAATGGCGAGAGCTGTTTTTCAGATGCAGTGATGCTCCCACGGTTGCCTTAACCAAGGGATAGAAGAAGAAGAAGAAAGTATGAATAATCAACACACCGGAAACGATAAAGCCCTAAAAGCGTAGCATATGATACGTGATTTAGGAATTCTTGGTGCCAAAATAATGATACGCGAATCTGGCTCTTATAGGAAGATTTCTTATTTTTTAAATAATATGTCAATGATTTTGAACCCCTATCGACACAATTCGGAACATTTAGGAGGCGGGCTTGAATTGTAACTCTATTATTGAATTTAATATAATATGTGAGGCACCGTAGTGGAATCAGGCTCTCGTCAATGTTTG
>NW_004799679.1:3071-4812 GCF_000002075.1 Aplysia californica | reverse complement strand
GGGGGTATTAACATGTTTTTGTGCACAGTAGAAGTGTAAATGGGCTGATTTATCAATGCCAGGCTCGTAATGTGTCGAAACAACATTCTGGGAATAGCTGCTTTTTCTTCCCTCATCCTTACTAGCGTCATTTTCCCTCTATTTCTTTTGTATATTCATCACTCTCCTTGTGAACTGCTATGTCCGGGGTGTCTTAAAAGTCGAAGCAGACTTTGTGCTGTTGAGACTAGAGAGGTGAGCAGAGTAAGCCTGATTCCTCGTTTATACATCCACCCCTTGGCGCTCATATGACCTTATGCAGTTGCGAGCGCCGTAAACCCTCTACTAAAACAAAACAAACGAAGTCAAATGCATGCTCCATGGTGAACGGATTGACGTCACAGCCTTCAGTCTAGGGTATTATACAGACTTCAACATAAGTTAAGGACCACTTGCAAACACTCTGAGTGGTATTCTTGGGTCAACCTACACGTGGGCGTTCTTGGACTGATCCAGTGGCGAGATAGCGCCGCCTCAAGCAGACAATGACAGAGTGTAACACTGCAAGCCTTCTGGCAACTTCTCGGGCTCCAACTCCATCGTGCAGCTATGCCATAGCTCTAGCACGATCAAAGTCTCTCAGCTTTCGTCTTGGTGACTTGTTGATGCGATACTGGATTTTGCGCAAACAGCGGCTTATATTGCCACCAAAGTGAGAACAGTTCGAGACCGTATGTCCGTTAATGACGTGTACCAGGCATTTTAACTATGGAATGTCCGAAGTGTCGCACACAAGTCGATAAAAAGCAGCAAATTTGGCTAACATTCCCCGAAGATTTCCGTGCTGCACGTGATGGTTTTGCCTTCTTATGCATTGGTTACCCATTGACACTTTCAGAACAAAAAAGACATTGAAACAGTCCATGCTGTCTTTTTTCTAATTTTAATAAATCAGGGCCGTCTGTCAAGGTGGTCTTAAGCTCATGTTTAAGTCTCTAGTACACGTCAAGTCTATGGACTTTTACGAGACGGAAATGGGGCGACGTTTTCAGGTACTTCCTCCAAAATAAATGACCTTACAGTGCTGCATCAAACTCACACAAAAACGCATTCAATAAACAAAGGTGTAAGACAAAGATACAGTTATAGCTCAATCCATCCTAATATGTCGATAACTATTTTGTTTTGCTAATGTAAGCCTTTTTACGCCCCCCATTGACACAATTTAAGTCACTTAGGAGACAAGATTCCGACCCTGCCTGTCAGGGCCAACTTGGCTGAAACGGATACAATAACATACCTGCAGAAAGACCAGGAGAAAGACCGAGATACTCGATAAAAGTTTCTCCTCATTCAGGAATCGAACTCGGGTCCCTTGGGTGTGACTACAAAACCACATCACTCCTACATGGTAGGCAACGGGGACAAGAACTAGTTTTAGCTTTTGAAAGAGTTTTACGGCACTTGCAACACGATAAGGTCATATAAGTGCCGAAGATTAGGGGTTTTACAAGAAAGTAACAAACACAAAAAAGAAGGAGGGGAGATAGAGACGATAGATTTTTTATAGGAAAGAAGGAGCAAACCACACCAGAACACCCGCCAACCACCCATACACAAGAACTAGGTCATCTGATTATATTTAGATTTAATAAGTGAACGTAGATTATTAGGCTAGGAGGCAGGCTTCCATATTTAGTAAAGATGCTAAGAAAATGCGCTTTTTTCCTGATTATATTTTACATATAATGTATACATATAA
>NW_004799679.1:0-1689 GCF_000002075.1 Aplysia californica | reverse complement strand
GAGGAGGAGGAGGAGGAGAAGAGGAAGAAAAAGAAAGAGGAGGAGAAGGAGAAGGAGGTGATTGTTGTCGTTGTTGTGGTGGTGGTGGTGGTGGAGGAGGAGGAGGAAAAGAAGGAGGAGTAGGAGGGTGACCTCATCAGAATAATTTCGGCGCGGTTCTGAAGCAAACTAATTCTCGCCTCCAATCGTGGCATGACTGCGAGCATATTATTTTCAGGGACGGTTTTGCTTGTTCTTGGGGCTCTTGTTTCTGTCTCTTCACGAGTAACATGTTGCTAGTTATTTTGTTGTCAAGTTCAAATGTGTATATGTGAGGCAGCGAGGTGGAATCAGGCTCTCGTCAAAATAATCAAAGTGAAGAAACTTGCATTTTCCCGCAGGTTTGTGAATTTTTATCAAATTTTAATTTTTTGGCTAAACATCTTTCATGCCCATTAAAAATCTCATTTCTGAGTGGATTTTTTCTGAAAAACGTTGATTAAAGGCACAAAAAATGTAAATTTTCAGTTACCATGGACTCTTAAGCTAAGGAAATAACTAATCTTTGGCGGCCACTTTCTCACTAATTTTACCTCTGAAAACAGGTGACCCCCATCTCCTTCATTTACAAATATCTCGACTTGTATTCAAGATAAATGGATATTTTTTTCAACCAAATAAAGACAAGTGAACAAACTTTAAGATGATACCAATAACTTTACATGCCCAAAAATTGACGAGAGCCTGATTCCACCACGCTGCCTCACATATTTGATTAGTCCTGTATTATTATGGTTTTGTGTTTAAGGAGTAGAATGAGTACATATAAGAACTGGAGAAAAGGAAAAGGAGGAAGAAAAGAAGGAGGGGGCGGAGTGTTGATGGAGGAGAAGAAGGAGGAATGGGTTGATAAGAAGGAGGAAGAGATGGAGGAGGGGGGGGGGAAGTGGAGGAGGAGGAGGACATCGAAAGAGGAGGAAGGGGACGACGACGGCAATAACAACAACGCAGAGGAAGATAGCCTATCAGAATAAATTGCTTGGCCCCGAAAGAGACTAATTGGCCGCTTTATGTAAGTACAAGGGGGCTATCCCGAAAAAAGGCTGTTTTGAGAAAATTGAAGATAAAGTTTTAGGACCCTTTTTCAGTTTCTTTAAAAAAACAAGGAGATTTTTCTCTATAACTAAACACATATACACACCAATGAAACCAAACTTCGCCTATAGGAAGGGCAATGCCCACTTTTGGTGTAGGTCAAGATTTCTGGCACATACCCCCGAAATCTGAGATAGCCCGCTTGTCCTAAAAAACGACCATAATTCTTGCCCCTCATTGTGTCAGGACTGTAAGCTCCTCTGCTTAGATCGAGAAAAGAAAGATTCAATGACACGATATCAGTCTTTGAGTGCATGGAAGAAGTCAGATAAGATAAGATAAGATAAGATAATACTTTATTATCGCAGAGGGAAAGTAGGGTAGACAGACAGATACAACAGTGGGGAAGAAAGGAGCCAGGGCTAGGCATTCACATGGTATCCTCTACTAACCACACTGTGATAATATTTTCTCTTCACACAGTTGTTTGGCGTGATTATATGAGTATTGTACGAGTTGCGAAGAAGTCTTCTGTTGTATATATCGAACTGTAACACGTATGGTATGGTTTTTTTAAACAAAACGGAGGAGGAGGAGGAGAAGGAAGTAAAGAAG
>NW_004799678.1:0-8947 GCF_000002075.1 Aplysia californica | reverse complement strand
ACTGCTCGGGGGGTTGGGGAGAGGTGTCAGCTTGGTTCTGTGTGGGTTCTAGCACACATAGTTTAGTTAGTTTTAGTAAGTGTTTTACGGCACTTGAAACACAATAAGGTCATATAAGTGCCGAAAAATAGATGTGATACAAGAGAGTAACATCCACCAAAAGAAAAACAAAACGAGTAAAGATAAGGACGATAGATGTTTTGTTTTAGTAGGAGTTTTACGGCACTTGCAACACAATAAGGTCATATAAGTGCCGAAGGTTAATGGTGTTACAAGAGAGTAACAGACATTAAAAAGAAGGAGGAGAGATAAGAGGATGATAGATGTTTGATTTTGATAGGAAAAAAGGAGCAAACCACACCAGAGCACCCGCCAACCACCCACTAGCACACACACAAACAGTACACACACACACACACACACATAACCACACACACACACACACACACACACACACACACATAACCACACACACACACACACACACACACACATAACCACACACACACACACATAACCACACACACACACACACACACACACACACACACACACACACACATAAACACACACACACACACACACACACACACACACACACACACACACACAGCCACCACAGTCATGCCAAAGAACAAAAAACCCCAACTTCGCAGTCGCAGCTAGCGACGTCTGATTCTGGAACCAGAATCAACAACATTGAATAATATTTATTTGTTTGTTGTAATATATATATAATAATAAAGATAGAATAGAATAGTGATGAATAAAGTCCATAACACCATCACTGTGAACAAACCAAGAGAACCACAAACTACAACGAGGGGGGATCCAAACTATGTCCTTAAACTTAAATACATTGTACGTATACACGTATTGTAGTTGTATTGGGAATGAGCTAGAAAATAATAGGGATAATCTATAAACTACTTGGGATGAGATAAAAAATAGTGGGAAATATTCGATATGAGCTAGAAAATATTAGGGATGAACTAGAAAATAATAGGGATAATCTAGAAGGGAATTTGGATGGGCTAGAAAATACTTGGGATGAAACGGAAAATAATAGGGATAATCTAAAAAATACTGGGAATGGCCTGGAAAATATTAAGGATAAACTAAAATATATTGGGGATAAGCTAAAAAAAATTATAGGGATCAGCTAGAAAATATTAGTGATGAGGTAGAAAATACCTGGGATGAGCTAGAAAAACTAAATATGAGCTACAAAATATTAGGGATGAAGTAGAAATTACTGGGTGTGAGATAGAAAATATTGCAGATAAGATAGAAAACACCGAGGTTGGGCTTGAAAATATGATGAATAAGCTAAAAAATACTGGTGATGAACTAGAAAATACTGAGGATCAGATAGAAAATATAAATGAAATTTCTACGTTATCCTAAATATTTTCTAATTCATCCCCAGTATTTTCTTGCTCATCAGGTCACTGGGAATAGTTTCTGGGCCTATCCCCAGAGTCAATGCGAATAGTGCTTTCCTTTCTAAATTATTCCTATTAATTTCTAGCTCATCTTTAATACATTCTAGCTCATACCCAGTATTTCTACTTCATTCCTAGTATTTTCTATTTCATTCCCTTGATTTTGTAGTTCATCCCTAATATTTTCTAGCACTTTCCCAGTATTTTCTAGCTCATCCCAAGTATTTTCTAGCTCATCCCTAATCATTTCTAGCACTTTCCCAGTATTTTCTAGCTTACCCCAGTATTTTCCAGCTCGTCCCTAATATTTTCTAGTTCGTCCCCAATATGTTTTGCTCAACTCTAATATTTTTTTTAGGTTATCCCCTTTATTTTCTAGTTCATCCCCAGAAATTTCTAGTTAATCCCTAATATTTTAAAGTACATCCCTAATATTTTCTATCTCATCCCTTATAATTTTTAATACATCCTTATTATTTTATAGGTAATCCTTAATATTTTTTATGTGGTCCCTAATATTTTTTAGTTCGTCCCTAATACTTAGGAAGTGCTAGAAATTATTATTGATGAACAAGAAAATATTAAGGATGAGCTAGAAAATGCAGAGGATCAGTTAAAATAATATTTTTTAAATATGCTAAAAAATATTAGGGATGGGCTATAAAATATTAGGGATGAAGTAGAAAAAACTGGGGATGAACTAGAAAATACTGGGAAAGTGCTAGATAATATTAGAGATGAGCTAAAAAATTTTAGCAATGAACTAAATATTACTGGGGAAGAAATAGAAAATATTGGGGATAATTTAAAACATATTATTTATAAGCTAGACCATAATGGGTATGAGGTAGAAATTACTGGGTATAAGCTAGAATATATTAAAGATGAACTAGAAATTAATAGGAATAATCTAGAAACTACTGGGGGTTGGCTAGAAAATATTAGGGATGAGGTAGATAATACTGGGATGAGCTGCAAAATATTAGGATTGAGCTAGAAAATGCTAGGGATGAAGTAAAAAAATATTTGGGGTGAGCTAGAAAATAATGTGCATCATCTAGAAAATATTTAGGATGAGCTAGAAAATACAGGGGACGACCTAGAAAATATTACAGATGAGCTAGAAAATACTGGGGAAGTGCTAGAAAATATTTGGGATTAATTAAAAAAATTAGGGATGATTTTTAAAAATTTTTAAAATTGGATAAACTAGAAAATACAGGGGATAATCTAGATAATACTGGGGATAAGCTAGGATATATTAGTGTTGAGCTAGAAAATATTGATGAAGAACTATAAAATTTTAATGATGAGCTGGAAAATACTGGGGATCAGCTAAAAAATACTTAGGAAGTGCTAGAAATTATTAGGGATGAACAAGAAAATATTAAGGATGAGCTAGAAAATGCAGGGGATCAGCTAAAAAAATATTTTTAATTTGCTAAAAATTATTAGGGATGGCTAATAAAATATTAGGGGTGAAATAGAAAATGCTGGTGATTAATATTAGGGATCAACTAAAAAATATTAAGGATGAGCTGGAAAATACTGGGGAGGTGCTAAAAATTATTAAGGATGAACAATAAAATATTAGGGATGAGCTAGAAAAATATGGGGATGAGCTATAAAATATTTTTCTTGACCTAGAAAATTTTAGAGATGAACTAAAACATATTTTTGATGACATAGAAAATATTAGGTATGAACTATAAAATATTATTGATGAAGTAGAAAATACTGGGGATATGCTGAAAAATACTTGAAAAGTGCTTTCCAAATACTAGTGATGAGCTAAAAAAAATATAGCAATGAACTAAACATTACTTTGGATGAAATAGAAAATATTGGAGATAATTTTAAAAAGATTATTTATAAGCCAGGCCATAGTAGGTATGAAGTAAAAATTAGTGTTTGTAAGCTAAAATATATTAAAGATGCGCTAGAAATTAATAGGAATATTCTAGAAAATAGTGGGAATAAGTTAGAAAATATTAGGAATGAGGTAGATAATACTGGGAGGAACCCTTAAAATATTAGGATTGAGTTAAAAAATATTAAGGATGAATTAAAAACATTATTGGGGGTGAGCTAGGAAATAATGGGGATCGTCTAGAAAATATTTAGCATGAGCTAAAAAATACTGGTGAAGTGCTAGAAAATATTAGAGATGAACTAAAAAATAATGGGGTTGGCCTGCAAAATAATAGGGATGAGCTATAAAATGCAGGGGATCAGCTTAAAAAATATTTTTCAAGTGCTAAAAAATATTAGGGATGGGCTGTAAAATATTAGGAATGAAATAGAAAAAACTGGGGATGAGCTAGAAAATACTGGGTGCTTGATAATATTAGGGATGAACTAGAACAGACTTTTTGATGACCTAGAAAATATTGGGTATGAACTATAAAATATTATGGATGAAGTAGAAAATACTGGGGATGTGCTGAAAAATTCTTGAAAAGTGCTTATAAGTATTAGGGATGAGTTTGAAAATGTTAGCAATGACCTAAACATTACTGGGGATGAAATAGAAAATACTGAGGATAATTTTAAGAATATTATTTATAAGCTAGACCATAATGGGTATGAAGTAGAAATTACTGGGTATAAGCTAGAATATATTAAAAATGAGCTAGAAATTAAAAGGAATAATTTAGAAACGACTGGGGATTGGCTAGAAAAAGATCACGGATGAGGTAGATAATACTGGGATGAGCAACAAAATACTAGGATTGAGCTAGAAAATGCTAGGAACGAAGTAAAAAAGTATTTGGGGTGAGCTAGAAAATAATGTGCTTCATCTAGAACATATTTAGGTTGAGCTAGAAAATACTGGAGACGACGTAGAAAATATTACAGATGAGCTAGAAAATACTGGGGAAGTGCTAGAAAATGTTAGGTATTAACTAAAAAATATTGGGGTTGGCCTGCAAAATATTAGGGATGATTTTTAAAATATAATTGGATAAACTAGAAAATACTGGGGATAATCTAGATAATACTGGGGATAAGCTAGGATATATTAGTGTTGAGCTAGAAAATATTGATGAAGAACTATAAAATATTAATGATGAGCTGAAAAATACTAGGGATCAGCTAAAAAATACTTAGGAAGTGCTAGAAATTATTAGGGATGAACAAGAAAATATTAAGAATTAGCTACAAAATGCAGGGGATTAGTTTGAACAATATTTTCATGTGCTAAAAAGGATTAGTGATGGGCTATGAAATATTATGGATGAAGTAGAAAATACTCTTGATGAACTAGAAAATACTGGGGAAGTGCTACATAATATTAGAGATGAACTAAAAAATATTAATGATGAGCTGGAAAATATTGGGGATAAGATAGAAATGCATGGGAGGTGCTAGAAAATATTACGGATGAATTTTAAAATATTTGGCTAGCCCTTTCAAAATATTAGGGATAAGTCATAAAATGTTAGGGATGAGATTTAAAATAAAATGGGATGAACTAGAAAATACTGAGGATAAACTAAATAATACTGGGGATAAGCTAGAAAATATTAGGGATAAACAAAAACTTTTTGAGGATGAGCTAAAAAATATTTTTCAAGAGCTAGAAAATATTAGGAATTAGCTAAAAAAAAAATTTGGGATGAAGTTGAAAAAAAATATTCTAGATTATTTAGAAAATATTGGGGAAGTGCTAGATAATATTAGGGATGAACTAGAACAGATTTTTGATGACATAGAAAATATTAGGTATGAGCTATAAAATATTATTAATGAAGTAGAAAATACTGGGGAGGTGCTGAAAAATACTTGAAAAGTGCTTTAAAAAATTAGGAATGAGCTAGAAAATTTTAGCAATAAACTAAACATTACTGGGGAAGAAATAGAAAATACTGGGGATAATTTTAAAAATATTATTTATAAGCTAGACAATTATGGGTATGATGTAGAAATTACTGGGTATAAGCCAGAATATATTAAAGATATGCTATAAATTAATAGGAATAATCTAAAAACTACTGGGGATTGGCTAGAAAATATTAGGGATGAGGTAGATAATACTGGGATGAGCTAAAAAATATTATGATTGAGCTAGAAAATGCAAGGGACGAAGTAAAAAAATATTTGGGGTGAGCTAGAAAGTAATTTGGACCATCCAGAAAATATTTAGGATGAGCTAGAACATACTGGGGAAGTGCTAGAAAATATTAGGGAATAACTAAAAAATATTAGTGATGATTTTTAAAATAAAATTGAATAAACTAGAAAATACTGGTGATAATTTAGATACTACTGGGGATAAGCTAGGATATATTAGTGTTGAGCTAGAAAATATTGATGAAAAACTATAAAATATTATTGTTGGCTGGAAATTTCTGGGGATCAGCTAGAAAATACTTAGGAAGTGCTAGAAATTATTATTGATGAACAATAAAATATTAAGGATGAGCTAGAAAATGCAGGGGATCAGCTAAAAAAAAATATTTTCATGTGTTAAATAAGATTAGGGATGGGCTATAAAATATTAGGGATGAAGTAGAAAAAACTGGGGATTAGCTAGAAAATACTGGGGAAGTGCTAGATAATATTAGGGATGAACTAGAATATATTTTTGATGACATAAAAAATATTAGGTATGAACAATAAAATATTATTGATGAAGTAGAAAATACCAAGGATGTGTTGAAAAATACTTGAAAAGTGCTTTAAAATATTAGGAATGAGTTAGAACAATTTAGCAATAAACTAAACATTATGGGGATGAAATAAAAAATGCTGGGGATAATTTAAATAATATTATTTATAAGCTAGACCATAATGAGAATGAAGTAGAAATTACTGGGTATAAGCTAGAACATATTAAAGATGACTTAGAAATTAATAGGAATAATCTAGAAACTACTGGGGAATGGCTAAAAAATATTAGCTATCAGGTAGATAATACTGGGATGAGCTACAAAATATTAGGATTAAGCTAGAAAATGCTAGGGACGAAGTAAAAAAATATTTGAGGTGAGCCAGAAAACAATGTGCATCATCTAGAAAATATTTAGGATGAGCTAGAAAATATTGGAGATGACCTAGAAAATATTTCAGATGAGCTAGAAAATACTGGGGAAGTGCTAGAAAATATTAGGGATTAACTAAAAAATATTGGGGTTGGCATGCAAAATATTGGGGATGATTTTTTAAATATAATTAGATAAAATAGAAAATCCTGATGATAATCTAGATAATACTGGGGATAAGCTAAGATATATTAGTGTTGAGCTAGAAAATATTAATGACGAACTATAAAATATTAATGGTAAGCTGGAAAATACTGAGGATCAACTAAAAAATACTTACGAAGTGCTAGAAATTATTATTGATGAACAAGAAAATTTTAAGGATGAGCTAGAAAATGCAGGGGATCAGCTAAAAAAATATTTTTCCTGTGCTAAAAACGATTAGGGAAGGGCTATAAAATATTAGGGATGAAGTAGAAAATACTGTTAATGAGCTAGAAAATACTGGGGAAGTGCTACATAATATTAGGGATGAACTAAAAAATATTAATGATGAGCTGGAAAATATTTGGAATCAGATAGAAATAACTGGGAGATGCTAGAAAATATTAAGGATGAATTTAAAAATATTGGGGTAGCCCTTTCAAAATATTAGGGATGAGCTATAAAATGTTTGGGATGAGCTTTAAAATATAATTGGATAAACTAGAAAAGAAAACAACTGGGGATGAACTAAATAATACTGGTGATAAGCTAGAAAATATTAGGGATGAACAAAAACTTTTTGGGGATGAGCTAAAAAATATTTTTCAAGGGCTAAAAAATATTAGGAATGAGCTATAAAATATTAGGGATGAATTTTAAAAAATATTCTAGATTACGTAGAAAATACTGGGGAAGTACTAGAAAATATTATGAAGAACTAGAACATATTTTTGATGACATAGACAATATTAGGTATGAACTATAAAATATTATTGATGAAGTAGACAATACTTGGGATGTGCTGAAAAATACTTGAAAAGTGCTTTAAAATATTAGGGATGAGCTAGAAAATACTGGGGTTAAATGAAAACAATATTATTTTTAAGCTAGGCCATAATGGGTATGAAGTAGAAATTACTGGTTATAAGCTAGAATATATTAAAGATCAGCTAGAAATTAATAGGAATAATCTAGAAACTATTGGGGATAGGCTAGAAAATATTAGGGATGAGGTAGATAATACTGGATAAGCAACAAAATATTAGGATTGAGCTGGACAATGCTAGGGACGAAGTAACAAAATATTTGGGATGAGCTAGAAAATAATGTGCATCATCTAAAAAATCTTTAGGGTGAGCTAGAAAATACTGGAGATGACTTAGAAAATACTACAGATGAGCTAGAAAATACTGGGGAAGTGCTAGAAAATATAAGGGATTAACTAAAAAATATTGGGGTTGGCCTGCAAAATATTAGGGATGATTTTTAAAATATAATTGGATAAACTAGAAAATACTGGGGATAATCTAGATAATACTGGGGATAAGCTAGGATATATTAGTGTTGAGCTAGAAAATATTGATGAAGAACTATAAAATATTAGTGATGATCTGGAAAATACTGGGGACCAGCTAAAAAAGACTTAGGAAGTGCTAGATATTATTATTGATGAACAAGAACATATTAAGGATGAGTTAGAAAATGCAGGGGATCAGCTAAAAATATATTTTTGTAATGTGCTAAAAACTATTAGGGATGGGCTATAAAATATTAGGGATGAAGTAGAAAAAACTGGGGATGAGCTAGAAAATACTGGGGAAGTGCTAGATAATATTAGGGATATACTAGAACAGATTTTTGATGACAAAGAAAATATTAGGTATGAACTATAAATTATTATTGATGGAGTAGAAAATACTGGGGATGTGCTGAAAAATACTTGAAAAGTGCTTAAAAATATAAGGGATGGGCTATAAAATATTAGTGATAAAGTAGAAAAAACTGGGGATTAGCTAGAAAATACTGGGGAAGTGATAAATAATATTAGGAATGAGCTAGAAAATTTTAGCAATGAACTAAACATTACTGAGGAAGAAATAGAAAATACTGGGGATAATTTTAAAAATATTATTTATAAGCAAGACCATAATGGATATGAGGTAGAAATTACTGGGTATAAGCTAGAATATATTAAAGATGAGCTAGAAATTAATAGGAATAATCTAGAAATTAGTGGGGATTGGCTAGAAAATATTAGGGATGAGGTAGATAATACTGGGATGTGCTACAAAATTTTAGGATTGAGCTAGAAAATGCTAGGGATGAAGTAAAAAAATATTTGGGGTGAGCTAGAAAGTAATGAGGACCAGCTACAAAATATTTAGGATGAGCTAGAAAATACTGGAGATGACCTAGAAAATATTACAGATGAGCTAAAAAATACTGGGGAAGTGCTAGAAAATAATAGGGATTAATTTAAAAATATTAGGGATGATTTTTAAAATATAATTGGATACATTAGAAAATACTGGG
>NW_004799677.1:7333-8961 GCF_000002075.1 Aplysia californica | reverse complement strand
TACGCCTGTCTTTCCTTCTGCTCTCTAATTATATATTTTTCCGTTTTCATTTTCCCTGATTCGACCGACATTATCTAGACAGCTGCTCTGGGTGTGAGCCCAGTTTCTCTCGTAGGCCCCATCGTCTTGTGAGGCTTCCTTGTCCAAAGATTTAATTTGCACCTAGGTCTTCTTCCGTTTCCCGGCGCGCCACTGGCTCTGACGACATCTTAATATAGGCGATGCCCATTAGAGGATCGGCTCGCTTAGGTTCGGTCAAAGATTCTGTATAACAAGATGCTTCACTCCTCTCTTTGAACCAATTAAAAAAGTGTTCTCAAAATCTGGGGGCACCCTTTTCGAAAAAGCACCCGCTTTGCGAACAGAGTTACCCTACTTGTGTGGAAAAAAATCAAAGTGAAACTAACATGTTTTTGTATAAATTATAATTAAAATTTCGGAATAACGCCTTTTTAAATGGTTACGCTGACAAAATCCTCTTCAGGTGGAAGGGGCGACTGTTTTCTTCCTTTAATTTGGCTTTAGAACGAGAGGCGAGAGGTCATTAAAGCAAAATAAATCCAAAACTCCGCACTGAGCGAACCGGAACAGCTGATGCGCAAGGGGTGCTATTCCTATTCTTCCTCTGGAGAAACGAAAGAGAGCTTCAAAACAAAGACTGCAGTGACATCTGTGCCAAGTGAACTATCTTGTTATGTACTATCTTTGGTTCGGTTCTTTTCTAATTCTGGCAGCTTCAGTACGCACTATAAATAGACCCCAGCCTTATGACCATCACCCGACTCGCGGCCTTCAAAACAAATGCGTTTGTCCTTGAAGGTCACCGTCGGTTTCGTTCGGGTTGTGCCACGACGGCAGTTAACTGGGTGGTTGGCAGGTGCTCTGGTGTGGTTTGCTCCTTCTTTCCTATCATACCATCTATCGTCCTTATCTCTCCGCCTTTTTTGTGTGTATGTTACTGTTACTCTCTTGAAACACATCTATTCTTCGGTACTTATATTAATACCGTATTGTGTTACAAGTGCCATAAAACTCTTACTAAAAACTAAAACACCACTTAAAATGGGATGAAACGCTCCTTCTCAAAGTGTCAATATTCTCTCCCAGGTTAGTCAAATGACTTGGTTCTAGGCCGTGAAAACAACTTACTTTACGGGCGGTTATATTATAAGGACTCAGTCTCTGAAAGCTGTTCGATCTGCCTGGATGCTCGCAATAGCCGTTTAGACACCCTATATCACAGTGGGCGACAATATAATGTGCAATGTTCGGAAGTGCTGCAAGTGTCATTGCTGCTCGTTTCTTTCTCTGTTGGTGGTCGGCGAGTGCTCTGGTGTGGTTTGCTACTTCTTTCGCATCTAACATCTATCGATCTTATCTCTTCGTATTCTTTTCTTCTTTTTTTCTCTTCTCCCTGGCAACAACTTAGAATCCTTTCCACTTTTTGTTGCAAGTTCTGTGAAACTTTATCTCAAGCTAAAACTACCCTCCTTCTTTTCTTTGATACTCTCAAGTAAAACCTGTGCTCAATTAACACTGTTATGACCTATTGGCGTTGCAAGTGCTCTCACTGAAAGTCTTTTTTTTTAATTTGGTGTCTCCCACTGACTGCTGGTGACTTCACCCCC
>NW_004799677.1:5669-7025 GCF_000002075.1 Aplysia californica | reverse complement strand
GAAGAAGAAGAAGAAGAAGAAGAAGAAGAAGAAGAAGAAGAAGAAGAAGAAGAGGAGGAGGAGGAGGAAACATTTATTAACAAGCAAGGGAAATTGATATCCTCAAAGAATCCCCCATCCACCCCTCCCCTTCCCCTCCCCCTTTCTCTTTTTTGTGAACGACTTTAGTAAAAATTGTATGTGAAATTGGCTAACAGTTTTCGAGTCATTACTATGGGGTCATGGAGGTTTCTTTCATTTCAGTATGTAGCCACATCTGAACTGTTTGTTTAGCCTTGGGCAGAAAAAAAAGAAATGTTCCTTAGCCTTTGCATTATTGGATGATATGGGGAAACCCCAAGCAGGTGCTATATTGGTACTGTGCTTTATGTAGAAATGAATCAGGTGCAACATTCACTATGGTGTGTGCCGCGAACGGGAGACCATTGGCGAAGTCCATACATGGATGAGCAGCAAAGGAAGATTATGACACATTTGCTCACACACGCGAGCCCAGACGTCAGCGAGAGAAGCGCCACCAGCATTTACTCAGTTCTGCTTTGTGTCTGTGATATCGCAAACTTTCCGCAATAAGAACGTACATTGATGAGCTACACAAGCTCCTTTTTGAGGGGTTTAGTTCTCCGCTGTGACTGAGATCTACGCTGTGTTGCTTTGGGAAATCGTGGCGATTTCTGAGACGTAGAGCACTGTTCGTCCGCACCTGAAGAGTACAAATAGAGCCCCGGTCGCCGCCTCGCTGGAGTTTTCATTTCTTGCGCTGAATACATTACAGCTCCTTGACATACGGACTATTGTCACCGATCCTTGTCATAAAGACGTTCCACCGAGATTCTTGACTTAAGGAGTTGGCAGAGATCCTTGACTTATCCGAGGTTCTTGTTTGTCGTGATTCAACGCCCTTTCCTGACTGGATATTTTACTGTATTGCTGCTGCTGGCAGTTACTCTTGTTTCAACTCACTGGATACAACCCATTCTCTCTTGACGGACAAATCATCGCTACTCCAGCAGCTGAAGTTCTCGTCTGACCTCAGCTGTCTCCCCCCGCCCCCCACCCACGCCCATCCCCCGACCCCTCGTGCCTGCTGCCCCCTGGTGGGGGAGCTGGTGTTGTGGTCAGTGACTCACGGTATCCAGGTGATGGGGCCGAACCAGCTTCTGCCTTCCTCCCAGTCCAGCATGTCGGCCAAGGGCGAGGCTCGCTCCAAGCAGAGGTAAGGTCAGATGGCGCAGCGGTCCACGGGAGCACGCAACGACAACGTTGGGGGGGGGAGGTTGTTTGTTTGTTTTAGTTGTTTTGAGTTTTTATGTTGTTTGTTTTTGTTTGGGTTTTTTGGAGGGGGGTGTTGTTGTT
>NW_004799677.1:3365-5300 GCF_000002075.1 Aplysia californica | reverse complement strand
GGGCTAGAGGAGGGGGCAAAGGAGGTGAGGGGTGGGGACCGAAAGTAGAGACGAAAGCAGACGACAGAACATTGTTAGAGAGCAGGAAATGATGCGAAAGGAGAACATTTTAGAGAACAAAAATGTCCGTCGCTATCCGGGTTCGAATCCGGGACCTGTTGAAATAGAGGCAAACACCTTAACCTCTAGACCATGAGAGCCCCCGATAATTAAGTTTAGTTTGAGAAAGAGTTTTTTGGCGCTTACAGCACTATTAGGTCGTTTAATCGCTCCAAGCAGTGATCAGGTGAAGCCGTCCACATGAAGCAGGGAACGATAACGTAGTTTAGTTTAGTTTGAGTTTTGCAACACAGTTGGGTCTTATAAAAGTGCTGAAGATTAGACGTGTTACAAGAGGGTAACATACGAACAAAAGGACTATTGATACAATACAATAGATGAGCTGACCACTTCTCAGAGCACCCATTAACAACCCTCAACGTGGTTTTGGTAGTTCACAGAAAATAAAGAAAAAAATGGGAAACTGTTTTGTCACATGGGGATTTTGGGGTTAGAGTTTTTATTTTTCGGCAGTATCGAGATTAATTGGGGGGGGGGGGGGGGGAGCGGTAATGAGACAGTCGGCATCCATTGGTCTTTTAAATGTCATAACATAGCAGTATTTCAGAAGGGCAGTGTTGTTGCTGGGGTGGATGAGGGGGGGGTTGTTGTTGTTTTATAGCCCTATCGACATACATGGGTCTTTTAAATGTCATGGCAGTAGATCAGTAGGACAGTTTTTTTGTTATCAACCCTATCGATATATGCGTGGACCTTTTTAATGTCGTAGTAGTATTTTGGCAAGAGGCCAGGTCAGTCTAGAGTTATTTTCCACAAAGGGACATTAAGAAGAGACAAAATATAATGTATACTACTGATCCGTTGTGAACACCTAAACACACACACACACACACACACACACACACATACACACACGCACACTCACGCGCGCGCGCGCTCGCTTGCAGGAGGGAGCACATGCACACATCTGCCCACGCTTACAAAGTAAACAAGTTACAAAAGTATAGGTTGACTGTAAGAGCACACCATTGCGATACAGGTTTGAAGAAAATCGCCGATGGGCTCAAAGCAATGGTTGAAGCTGCACATTGAACTCGTTAAAGATCCCTTGGTGGTCCGAAATCGACAAGGGTAGACTTCGACCACCACCCGGGCAAAATTCAAAATATCCTACCAACTGAAATGTTTAATGTGTCCCGTGCGCTCATATGACCTTATGCAGTTGCGAGCGCCGTAAAACACATAAAAGGAGCTGCTCGAATCGGCGCTCTATATACTGTCTCTAGTCGCACGTCTTTTATTGTATACCCACCCCAACTGACAAGTGTCTTTACGCCATTCCCAAAAGGGGGGGTATTAACATGTTCTTGTGCCCAGTAGAATTGTAAATGAGCTGAGTTATCAATATCATGCTCCTACTGTGTCGGAACCACATGGGGGGAACTGCTGCTTTTTTTCTTTCCTCGTCCTTACTGTAGTCATTTTTCCTCTGCTTCTTTTGTATGTTTGTCACTCTCTTGTGAACTGCTATTTCCGGTGTGCCTTGTTAGTCGAAGAAGACTTTGTGCTGTTGAGACTGGAGAGGTTAGCAAAGTTAGCCTGATTCCCCGTTTAGACTTCTCTGTTGACATCCTCCCCTTGGCGCTCTTATGATGACCTTATGCAGTTGCGAGCGCCTTAAAAACAAAGGATTGTATACTGGATACGATGATTGTGGTATCCAGTCAGTGGATACTAATAGCGTCAGCAAGTAGTTTAAATGTCCTAAGCCTAGAATGCAAACATTTTTGATGAGAGAGAGAAAAAAGTTTCATTCTTTGTAAAAGTAGTACCTAAATCATGTATATTGTGTGTGTGTATGTGTGTGTGTGTGTG
>NW_004799677.1:0-1992 GCF_000002075.1 Aplysia californica | reverse complement strand
TTCGTGTGTGTGTGTATCTGTGTTCGTGTGTGTGTGTGCGTGTGTATGTGTGTGTATGTGTTCGTGTGTGTGCGTGTATGTGTGCGCGCGCGCGTGTGTAGGGTGTGCGTGTGTGTAAGCTTACCTATATAATATATCGGTGCTGGTTGCAGCATAATGTATAGAATTGCATGTAAATTAGAGTGGGCATTTATTTGTTAGGGAGTGAGTCATCCTGTACACGTTCCTTCACTATGTGGTGACTGACGTCATTGCAATAAATAAATAGTCTACTATAAAAGAAAAGATATCTCGTCAGTGGGTTGGCGTGCACATTCATTCAGTTTCTCGGACAAGTTACTAGTCTCTCCTCTTACCGGTGTTAAATGCGAGATAGATTTCATTTGTGGGTGGTTGGCGGGTGCTCTGGTGTGGTTTGCTCCTTTTTTCCTTTAAAACATCTGCCGTTCTTATCTCTCCTCCCTCTTTGTTGTGTTTGTTACTCTCTCGTAACGTCTCTAATCTTCCGCACTTGTTTGATATTATTGTGTTGTAAATGCCGTTTAAAAAAACTCTTACTAAAACTAAAGGTGTGTGGTTATTTTAGGAGGCATCCACCGGCAGTTGTGGTGTAGTGGTTAGGCGCTTTTCAGTCGCATGCAGGAGACTCGAGTTCGATTCTCGAGTAGGGAGATTCTATATCGAGTGCCTTTGTCTTTCTGCTGGAAAGCTGTATCCCTTTGCAGTCCTGCTTGACCCTGACAGGCAGGATCTAATCTTGCCACCCAAATTATGATTTAAATTTTGTTAATGTGGGCATAAATACACCTAACCCTAGGTGATAGATATTTAAATTATGAGCAGCAAGGGTGACTTAGATTATAGGAGTGGGTGGTTGGCTGGTGCTCTGGTGTGGTTTGCTTCTTCTTTCCTATAAAAAAATCTATCGTCCTTATCTCCCCTCCTTCTTTTTATGTTTGTTACTCTCTTTTAACTCCTCTAATCTTCTGGCGCTCTTATGATCTTATGCAGTTGCGAGCGCCGTAAAACCTGTTCTAAAACAAAAAGCTTATAGGAACAGCCGGATCAGCTGATAACAAGCGGGTGGTTTGCGCGAGGACTCCACTGAAAGGCCCTCTACTTCTTTACGTTTCCTCTGTTGTTTCTGTCTGTCTGCATTACTTTCCCCCACACCTAAACAATCAGTAGTGTGCCGACATGCTTCTATTCACCCAAGCAAATACTTAGAGAACAAAACGTGGGATAATGTTGTTTTCATGAGTGACTGTTTCTACAGCAACCACAAACACAAACAACAAAACAAAGGCTCAACATGTTGTACTCATCCATCGTCAGCGATATTTTCACTGCGTACCTTTTTCTTCACTCTGTTTCGTTTTTTGTTGGGGGTTTTTGTGAGTTTTTTCTCGTGGGGGTTTTTTTCAGAGTTTTTTTCTGTAGCTCTTTCCCCCCGTCGTCAATGTCTCAAGCCCCCTTGCAATGCCGAGGACCAAACGACTGGAATAATAAAACTTCCTTTTCTGCACTCCTGTTTGCTGACACAAGAGGGTTACGATTTGCCGCTATGCGACATGGCCCTTTGATGGAATGCCCAAAGCGGCCCTGGTGAACGACGCCCCTAAAAGCTCTGACTCTCTGTGTCTGCGCCTACGATCTGACGGGTTTAGGCGCGCATGCGCTGCTAGCCCAAGGAGATGTCTGTCGGATGACCATTTGCATTCTGCCTCGTTGGCTTTTGGCGTCGTTCCTCGGGCGCTGCAGGGGCTTGTTGTGTTCTGCGCCTTGTTTATCTTTTTTTCCCAGCCCATCTCCTCCATGTTTTGCTCTTCTTTTTTTGTATCTCCCTCTCTGTCTCTCTGGTCCTGTCGCTCTGCTTCTGTTTGTCTGTGTATCTGTCTGTCTGTCTGTTTGTCTGTCTGCGTGTGTGTGTCTGTCTGTGTATCTTTCTTTCTCTCTGTCTGTCTGTCTCCTCCTCCCTTTCTCCCCCCTCTC